>NC_056731.1:1051621773-1051676773 GCF_019279795.1 Protopterus annectens | reverse complement strand
TAGTCATAGGTGAATCTGTAGTCAGGCACACTGATGTCCCACTCACCAGGCTAAACAAGGAGAAAGTCACTGTCAGCTGCCTGTTGGGTGCCATGATCCGCCACATAACCCATGCATGCAGATCATTCCACAACAATTACAAATATGACTCTGTGATTGTCCATGTTGGTGTGAATGACCTGAAATGTACCTCCCTGGACTACATGAAAAGAGACATGGAAGAACTCTCAGATCTTGTAGCTCAGGCAGGTATGACCCTAGCCCTGAGTAGTATCCTGCCATCGCCCAGAATACCACAGTACAAGGACATAATGATTGACTTCTACAATTGGCTAAGCTTCTGGTGTCATTCTAAGGGGATCCAGTATCTGTCTGCCTGGGATGACATGGTAGACAGACTATGATGCTTTGCCAGGGATGGCCTGCATGTGTCACCCCTGGGATTCTGGATACTGGCAAAGGCTATTGCTGCCCCTATACTGCCTTTTTTAGTCAAGGTTCAAATGATAAATTCACCACTATAACAGGAACAGGCAAGCAAAAAATGAGGGTAATGCTACTCAATGCTAGAAGTCTAAATCTCAAAATGCACTCACTCAAAGCACTCCTTAAAATGGAGAACATCGATGTCTGTGCAGTGACTGAGACCTTGTTCAATGATCCAGAGAACACCCCTGCATTACCAGGCTATAACTCATACCACACTTTTCGGCCATCTAACCTGGACTGGAACACCAAAGGCAGAGGTGTGCCCATATTCATTAAGGATATCCACACCTCCAGGCTAGTTGCTCAGCAAAATGCAGCAGAGGTTATCCAAGTGCAACTAACTCTGGGCAAAACTGAAATACAAATTGTAGCTTGCTGCAGATCTCCCACCATGCCCCCAGATTCCCACTCCTCTTTTCTTGAGATACTGGAAAATATTAGGGTTCAACCAAACACCATAATATTGGGCGATTTCAATTACCCCACCATTAACTGGAAAAACTACTCATGTCCAAACTCCTTTGCTCAGCGCTTTCTGGAATTCATAAATTCCAATGCCCTGGATCAACGTATCCACACCCCCACCAGGTGCAACAATATCCTAGACCTAGTCATTACCGACATGAGTGACCGGTGTTCCACACCTGAAGTCAAATCCTCTTTGGTCAGATCCAACCATAAGCTAATCACCCTAGATATCCATATCCCGCCCCTATCCCCCATTAAGGAAACCCAGTAAAAAATTTCTCGAAAGCCAATTTCATGCTTCTTAAGACGGAAGTGGTGAACTTCATGACATCCATGAAGATGGACAATACAGTTATGACTGCTGAATTCCACACAAATGCACTCTATAAGCACTTACATGAGTGCATGGATCATGCTATCCCAAACTGAACCAAAATGCTATCCTCCAAAAAAAGGAAGCCAATCTGGTGGTCACCTGCCATAAACAAACTCTACAACAGAAGGAAGAAATTGTTGCAAAAGAGAGTAAAATCCCATGAGTGGAGGAGTCCCTGGTCAGCCTCAGCAAGAAGCTGAGATCTCTTATAAGATCCTCCAAAGATAGCTATGAAAACAAGATTGCCACTGATTCTAAGGACAACCACAAAGCATTCTATAGCTATGTCAAGAATCTCAATGGCAATACCCAGATCTGCTCTGAGTTACAGCACAATGGCACAAAAATTACAGAACCAACTGATATTGCCAACATCCTGGCAGATAGGTTCAGTGCTAACTTTACCCCCCCACACACCCCCAAAAGGGCCCATATCTATACAGGAAGAATACAGGGTCCCTGTAATCACAACTTCTCAGGTAAAAGCAGCACTGTCTAAAGCTCTAAAGCCAAAAATACAGCATCCATGGGACTTTACAACATCACAGGCTGAGTTTTACACGAACTTCAGAATCCACCCAATCCCACCCAAGCACCTTGTTCAATCACAGCCTCATGTCAGGCTTTGTGCCCACTGAATGGTGCACAGCAACAGTTATCCAACTCCACAAAGGGGAGCCACCAATGATCCTGGGAACTATCACCCTATTAGCCTGATGAGCCTGGTCTGCAAGGTCATGGAATTCATAAACAAAGCCATTGGTAACCTCCAAACTCTGGACCCCACCCTGTTTGGATTTGTGAAAGGCAGATGTTGCCTCCTGAGCCTGGTCGACTTCTTTGAGGCAGTCAAGAAAGCTATAGATGAAGGTAAGGTGGTTCACACAGCCTATCATGACCTTGCCAATTCTTTTGACACATCCCCCATTCTGGAATTATAGCTAAACTCACTAAACTAGGTATAAATCCCTATGTCATATGATGGGTTGCCAACTGCCTCACTGACAGAACCCACACTGTAAAAGTTGCAGACTCCAAATCTGACTTCAAACCAGTGACAAGTGGAGTACCACAGGGTTCATTCCTGGGAACTCTCCTGTTTGGTATCTACTTCTCTGAAGTACAGGCTAACACAGAAGGCCACTGGCTAATGAAGTTTGCAGATGCCTGCAAACTAGGTGCTATAGTCGAGTCCCCAAATGATGTGGACATCCTGCAGATGGGCCTCACTGAGACAAATGCCTGGTGTCAGAGCCATGGCCTCAAGCTCAATGCCACAAAGTGTATTGTTATCCCCTTTGGTAAAAACTCTGTACCCATGAACGACCATGTAGGCAGCAGTCTTCTTAACACTGAATGTGTGATAAGAGACCTTGGAACCCAGGTGGAAAGTAGTCTCTCCTTTGATAATCACATTGCCGGAGTAGTCAAGAAATCCTTCTACATGGCACACCTCATCACAAAAGGGTTCTCATCCAGGAAAAAAGAGGTAATTGTTACCCTCTACTCGACACTCATTAGACCCATTATAGAGTACAATGCCCCTTTTGGAATGTACCTCACAAGACATCCGCAGCAGCTGGAAAGGTAACAGAAGTACCTCACAAACAGAATTACTGGCCTCAAACAGATGCCCTACATTGATCGTCTCAAAAAACTCCAGCTTTACTCTGTAGCATATCGTCTACTCTGAGGTGATCTCTGCCTAACATGTAAAGCTATGTCAAACCCAGAGCTGCTGGACATGCTACACCTAAAGAAATCCCAATCCCTCTGAGTTACATGCTCTAGGGACCTAAACCCTGTCACCACAATAAATAGGATTTGCTATAGGGATAGATTCTTATCCCAGAGTCTTCCCATAGTCTGGAACAGGCTACCCATCTACGTCAAGCAAAGTTCTTCATTAACACTCTTCAAGAAAAATTTTGATGAATGGATGGGAAATAGGAAATACACCCTGGGGATCACTTCTGTGGCTTTGCTCGACAGGGGCACAGGAAATTAACTTTCTTGGATTGGTGTAAGCCAGGGAACTTTGTTGGCAGGCTTACTTAGGCCCTTGGACCGATAGCCTAGTATTTATCTCTGAACCTATGAACCCTTATCTATCTCAAAAGAAAGATGAGATTGCTCATCAAATACTCTAAAGCTAGCTGTGAAAACAGAATTGCAGCACACAGTAAAGACAATGACAAGGCCTCCTATAGTTATGTAAAGAATTTCCATGGCAATACCAACATGTGCTCTGAGCTTCTACACAATGGGACCTCCTATACTGAGCCAAAAGATATTGCCAATATACTGGCACACAGATTCCGTGGCAACTTTACCCCTCTCCCCACCCCCAAAGGACCAATCAGAATAGCAGTACACTGCCAGGCACCCAGTAGTGCTGCTGCTTGGGTTAAAACACCACTGTCCAAGGCCAAAAATACAGCTTCTATTGGACCTGGCAATATCCTTGGCTGTCTTCTGCATGAACTACAGAGTGAACTGGCACCTCACTGGTGTGCCCTGTACAATCACAGCCTCACCTCATGCTTTGGCCCTACTGACTGTTTGCACTGCTACAGTTATCCCTCTCCACAAAGGAGGAGTGACTGGAGACCCTGGGAAGTATCGCTTCATTTGTCTGACAAGGCTGTCATGGAAAGGTATGGAATGCATTGCCATGGACCTCAGAAACAGGGATATGGCAATCTCCAGATTCAGGATCCCCCACAGTTTGCTTTTGTGAAGGGTAGATTATGCCTGTTCAATCAACCTAGTTGACTTCTTTGAGTCAGTCACCAGAGCTGGAGATGAAGACAAGGTGGTTCATACACCCTACTTTACTCTGGCCAATACCTTTGATAACATTCCCCACTCAGAAATCATGGATAAACTCACTAAGCTATAAATCAACCCCTATAAGAGTAGGTGGGTTGCACACTGACTCACAGAAAGAACCCATAGTGTGAATGTAGCAGACCCCAAGTCAGACTGCTGACCAGTCATGAGTGGAGTTCAACAGGATTTGGTCCTGTGTCCTCTCCTGTTTGGTATCAGCTTCTCTGATGTCCATGCTAACATAAAGGGACTCTGGCTGACACTGTTTGCAGATGATTGCAAGTTGGGAGCTATTAACTACCCAAGTGATGTTGACATCCTACAGAAAGGCCTCACTGAGGCCAATGACTGGTGTCAGAGCCATGGCCTTAAGCTCAATATCAAAGAATGAGTTGTCATCCACCTTTGGGATGTCAGGCACTACTGGGATGTTACAGCACCAAGAATCAGACACCAGTGTGAAAGTGCATACCCACAACCAATCCCACCTCAGTCACAGTCACATACTGGTAGGTCAGGTGAACAATAGAGTATACGGACTGTGAAGAAATAGTTTTCCAGTCACACACTACCCCTACATACAGTGGTCCAATTCTCAGTGTAGTCTGAATCCTTACCATGGTTCAGGACAGATCACAGTCTGCCCCTACAAAAGCATACAGCCAATAGACCAGCAGACATTGGAGCAGCATGCACAGTCAGATAAAAAAGGAGCCATAACACTTACATGTGCCCCCCTCCATATACAGCCCAAATATCATGTACACATGGCATGTGTACACAATCCTGACAGTCTGTCAACAATGGTCTGACATATACAGACCTCTCAAATGTACAGTTCACCTCAGGATGTAGAGGCTCAGGACTGATATCTATGGCTTCTTTCCTGTAACATAACAGTAGGAATACTACCTCACTGGGATGGTAGAAGGAATGAAAGCAAGAAATAATTATACTAAATACATCTGAGCCTCATAGTGCATGACATCTGGACAAAGCCTGACATCATTAGGGGACAGAGGCACAAACAAAGGCATAGACTGGACATATTGCTGTCAGAAATGTAGACAGTTGTTGATGTTACTGGGTTTGTTGTAACATATCCTTTATGAGGAATATGACGTCAGTAATACCAATGGATATTAGTATTTAATGAATGCATTTCCCAGAGTCCCTGACTGATTTTCCAAGGACAACAACTGTCTGGGGAACAGACAAAACATAACAGGCAAACATGTGGCCAGTCTGTGGACAGTATGCCAGTAGATAGATATGCCAAACACATATCACTGTTAGATGTGATGTCACTCATTAAATGCATGTCCACACACACCCCGTCAACCTATTATCCCACCATGTGTATAACAGCACTGATGATGACGTAGAATCTGTTCACTATTCTGGAGTTATGTCCCCCATGTTGTTGTGCTGTCTCCAAATGCCCTGTCCTGTGAAGTATTCCACCTACTGTCTGTGAATCTGTAGCCCGCAACCTCTGTAATGTCCCTCACACAGGCAAGTAAAAGGGCCAAGGCCTACATGAAGGACATCCCATTTGTTGGAGATAGCAGCAGTGTCCAGGCCCACAGCACAAAACTATGTGGGCAACTACATAGTTCTATGTAATAAGCAATACCTGACATCTGCACAGAGGACACACAGAAAGTGGACAGCAAAAATGTTATGCATTAGGATGAATGTTCTGAAGGATAGAAGTCTGAAACTGAAATGTATGCCATTACTACATGACAGCAGTCCACAATGACACGGCCAAAAATATAGTTAATATAATAATATCATATTAATATCCATTAGGGGATACATAAAAAACATACAGCTGAAACACCAAGAACAAGATAGTGTAGTACTCAGAGTCTCAGCTCTGCATGCAGAGGTGCATGGTTGGAGTTATACAATAGGCAATCCAATATTACATGGAAAAGCAGTGTCAAAAGTACTAATTTCATAATACAATATGTGTGGAATCATATATGTCCACCAGTGTACTGTAGCTGGTGTAGCATGCAAGTGTGAGTGCATATAACATGTGATACTACCCATGTATACAAAAATAATAAAAACAAAAAAACATGTGATACTATTCATGTATACCCACGTGTCCTGTACAGTATAGTCACACCCCTTGCTACTGTAATGAGAGCACATAAAAGCAGGTTAGGCACAGGAATTAAATAAACCTATTACATGATGTCATTACTCTGATATTGAGACTGGAATGTTAGCAATGGTTACCAGGGCTGAGCTATGCTTAGCAGGTTTACATATTGCTTAAATGTGAATGATAACCAGTAGTCAGCTCTGCTAAGCATATTTGTGCACTGTAAGCATTGGTAAGTGAAGCCTACACAGTTTAAGTGCTTATTGGTTTAACCAATTTTAGTGCAGCTTAGAGCCGCACAAACCTATGCAAACCCGCTTACAACTGCTTAAAAGTGCCTGAATCACTCTGTATCCAACAGGGCTTATTCTGGCCAGCAACAATATAATCAGCCATGCTCAGTCTTGAGCCAAGGATGCTATACACCATAATCACAGCAATTTATCACTAGGCCATCTTAGCTATGAGAAGTTAGGATGTTTTTTTTTTACAACATATCATGCAGTACAGTCAGTTTACAATAGGAAAGACACTGTGCAATGAGGAATGATTGTTATCAACAAATAAATACATCAAAATATATATTTACATATGTAAAGAGAGATATTTGTGGATATATATATATATATATATATATATATATATATATATATATATATATATATATATATATATCTATATATATATAAATATATAACAATATATAGATATATTACCAAGAAATACTGACGTGTGTGTGTGTGTGTGTGTGTGTGTGTGTGTGTGTGTGTGTGTGTGTGTGTGTGTGTGTATATGTGTGTGTATATATATATATATATATATATATATATATATATATATATATGGTTCTAGGTTATAACACCGACAGCACACAACATCGACAACGACATCACCGACACCACATCATCGACAGTTCACAAACACGACACCGCACGCACTCAACACATCATCACAACAACCAATAAATAAAACAAATTCCCTGACCAAAAACCACACACACAACACAAGCACACCTAAATCCTAACAAACAAACATTAAACCTTACATACACAACTATCCACAACCCTAACCGAAACCCTAACCCTAAGGTCCGTCACTATCGCACACTAACCTAACCCGCGCCCTAACCCTAACTCACTTAACCCACCCCTACCCCTACAGACCGTCAACATCGCACACTTACCTTACTTGCACCCTAATGTCCGTCACTACCGCATACTTACACATCCTTTCCCCATCTCGGTGTTCTCCGCGTCGGTGTTTTCATCCGTCGATCTTCTGGCGTCGGTGATTTCACTGTCGGCCTTCTCATCTGTCGACGTTGTAACCTAGACCCATATATATATATATATATATATATATATATATATATATATATACATTATATGCATCCATGTCTCTAAATGCCCATACAAACATATGCCGCTGATGGACCACCCATAACTGAGGCAGCATGCACAATTGGATATGAAAGGACCCATGACACTCATATCTACCCCCCAGTTGAAATAATAAGTGAACAGTACACTGCTACAAAACCATGATAGGCCATACACAATGGCCAGACATATACAGTTACCTCTTAGCAAAACAGCTACAATGAGTGAAGATAGTAAACAAAAATACAAACAGCCAGTAATTCACACAAGCTCATTTTACTCTGATGTCTTTGCCAAAGCCTTCAAAGAGTAACACATTACAAGAAATACTTGCCTTAATTAGAAGAATCAATTAACATGTAAGTACATTTAAATACACAGCCTCCAATTACAGTCCTCATTCAACCTCCTAGGGGATAAAGTGTCATTTAAAAACATGCACTGATTTTGTACATAACAATTGTTCTTTTATGACTGTTTGACCAAACTGAGAAACAGATTGTTTCCAAAGCAATACCTTGTAACCAACTACATTTAATTACATGCATATATGCAGCCTCAAATTACACTACCCATTCAACCCCTTAGGGAATAAAATATAACATTTAAGAATTTAAACTGATTCTGTACATAACAAATGTTCTTCATGACTAATACCCCTATGGTCAGAATTATTGAAATGTACAGTTATAGAACTGTCTTCTTTCTCATCAATAATACGCCTCACATGTTCTAACAGCCTAGTTTTAAAACATGTGTTACTCTCCCCCACATAAAATATGTTACAAGGGCATATAAGAGCATTCTCCATACACCACCCTCTTGAATGTACAGAGTCCCACATGTTGTCCACCCTTTCCCCTCAGCAGGAATGACAGAACAAAATAATGGTAGACCCTGCCTATCAACCTCCTACTATATGGCATCTGTATCAAGCCTGACATAATTTGGGGCAGAGGCCCAAAATCATGGCAATACAGGAAATATTACTGTTATACACTGAGAAAAGTGGTGGTGTTACAGGGTTTGTTGTAACATATCTTTTCTGGGGATATAAAGTCTGAAACACAATTGGATGTTGGCATGTACTGATTGCAATCACCAGAGTATGCTACTGATTTGCCAAGGCCAACACATGTCTGAGGAACAGACCAAACACAACAGGCAAACCTCTGTCCATTATGTGGATAGACCTACCATTGAGAGCTATGCAGGCACAGAAGTTTATCAGACTGAAACCCATGCAGAAGTAGCATGTTCAGACAAACCCTGTTAAATAAGCATTATTCAAAACATATAACAGCAATTCTCATATTCTGCCCCTAAGTCTTGAATCTTTTCCATTTTGTTGGCTTGTCTCCACAGGTCTTGTTCTAAGAGGTATTAGCTCACACACCTCCAGGATCTCTTCCTCATAGGTAAGGGAAAGGGCTAACGCCCGCATGGAGTACTCAATTACAGGAGTGTGTTGCCTTGACATTGGCTATTGGAATAACTACACAGCTGCTCTGCATGCAGTCAGGAACTGGGGAACACCAATTAGTGCTCAGGCCATCACATGATCATGAGCATTACCGACAAAAGACAAGCTGACATCTATTCAAACCACCTCTGTCACAGACAGTCCATCAGTGCAAAGCAGAAGTAGTGTGAGAAAAAAAAATAAAAAGGGTATATCTGTGAAATATCCAGAAAAAAATGTATGTGAAACAAGTAAGCACATAACTGAATGCAGTAGGTTGTCTGTAATAATGGAAAATAGGGGGTTGAAAGCTTATGTCTCAACAAGACTTGCTGTACTGATGTACTGCTGAACAGTTCTGATGGCCATAGCATGTGCCTCTGTCTGTAGTGACTAGGCCAGCTACTGGTATGGTGTACATATGTTACCTGTGCATATAATTATGATACACATGTTGTCTTGTGAATATAAGACAACTATACAGAGCATATGCAAAGTACTGCTGCAGATTTGTGTGTTGAACTGCATGTTATATACTGAGCTCATACCATTCAACCGTCCAGTGTTCTGCACACTGACCATATGTGTGCCTCATATTTGTAGTCATTTATCCATAGAGTTGTGTTATGTCAGTCAAATCCTTCCCACATCTGTGAAGACGTCCATTACAACACCCCCCTTCATTGTCTTCTGGCTTTTCCCATTTCGGATTGCCACAGTGGATCGTCTGTTGTCATTTATGCCTGTCCTCTGAATTTTGCTCTCTCACACCAACCACCTGCATGTCCTCTCTCACCACATCCAGAAAATGTACCTGAGGCTTTAATCTCTTCCTCTTCCTCTTACCTGGCAGCTGCATCCTTACCATCCTTTTCACAATATACTCAGCACCCCTCCTCAGCACATGCCTAAACTGATGTAATGCTGCCTCTCCAGCACTTTCTCATATCCGTCCAACATGACCTGAGCCTGTCATATACACATTGCTAAACCTGTGCACCCATGTCACACCCAGTGCAAATCATAACATCTGTAACTCTGCCATGTGCATCTCTGACCCCTGCCTTTTTGGCAAGGCCACTGTCTCCAACCCATATAACATAGGTGGTCTCACTACCCTCTTGTAGACCTTACATATTACGTTTACTGGTACTCGTCTGTCACATATCACTCCTGACACTCTTCTCCACCCTCTCCATCTTGCCTGTGCTCTCTTCTTCACCACCTGTCCTCCATAGTCCTCATTACTCTGAAAATATTGATCCGAATAATTTGAACACATCCACCTTTGCCAGCTGTGCTCCATGCATTCTCAACATTTCTCTATCCTCAAAAACAGATATTCTGTCCTAGTGTTGCAAATCAGAAAGGGCTCACAGCTGATCCCTGATGTCATCTCACTTTCACTTTAAACACATCCATCAATCCCAATACAGACCTCAGTGCTGTCACACCACCTTTGTACATATCCTGTACCACTTTTACATATATCTCTTCCACTCATGACTTCATCATACAATACTACAACTTCTGTCTAGGCACCCTGTCTCATGCTTTCTGTAAGTCCAGAGAGAGACACAGAGCAACTCCTGACCTTCTCTGTATTCGACCAGTAACAGTCTCAGAGAAAACATCACATCAGTAGTGCCATTTCTACACATGACACCATACTGCTGATCAGTACTCCTCACATCCCTGCATAACCTAGCTTCCACTACTCTTACCCATACCTTCATGCTGTGACTGGTCAATGCTATCCCTCTGTAGTTATCACAGCTCTGCACATCAACCTCATTCTTAACACCATACCAAAGCACTTTCTCTCCACTCCATGCAACCTCACACTTCTCAAGATATCAGTAAATAGTCTGTCTAACACACCACTGCCATTTCCCCTAAACAACCTCATGCTTCCACAGGTGTGTAATGTGGAGAACAGGCTTGCCAGTATTCATCTTCTTCATAGCTATCCTTCCATCTTCCTTGTTAAACCATTGCACTTCCTTATTCACCATACTCACATCATCCAACCTTCTCTATCTCATTCTTTTCATTCATCAGCCTTTCAATGTACACTGTCCATATGCTCAGCACACTCTGCTCGATTGTGAGTACATATATCTCATTATCCTTTATCACTCTTATCTGCTGCACATCTTTCTTAGCTCAGTGCATCTGTTCAGCCAATTGGTACAATTCCTTTCATCGCTCCTCAGTGTCCACCCTGTCATTGAACTCTTCATATGCCCATCCTCAGCCTTTGCCACCTCTTTCTTTGCCATGCACATTATCTACTCATACTTCTGCCTTCTTTGCTTATCTCTCTGACAGTCCCACTCCTTCTTCCCCAATCTCTATCTCTGTATACTGGCTAGTACTTCCTCAGTCCACCAACAGGTGTCCTTGTACTGCTTCCTCCATTCATGTCACCCCAAGCACCCGTCTAGCTGTCTCCCTTACCAGCTCTGCTGTACTTAACTAGATATTTGTTAGATTGTCACTGCCACCCAGTGCCTGTCTCAACTCTTCCATGAACTCCACCTTGCAAGCACACTTTTCCAATTCACGCTATTTGATCCTTGGTGCTGCCTCCACACTCCTCCTCATCTCAATCATCAACATCATCTCACATACCAACATTCTCTGCTGCCTAAATACACTTTTCTCGTCACCACTTTACAGTCTCCAATCCCCTTCAAACTGGCTCTCCTACATTGGATATATTCCACCTGTGTGCATCTTACTCCACTCTTGTATGTCACCCTATGCTCCTCCCTCGTGTTATAGCGCATATTCACCGTAGCCATGTTCATCCATTTTGCAAAATCCACTACCATCCCACCATCTCCACTCCTTTTAACACCATACATACCCATTGATTCCCCATCCCATCTGTTCCCTTCACCAACATGCCCTTTGACATCTGTTGCAATGATCAGTCTGTCACCCTTGGGTACAAACATCACCATGTCATCCAACTGATGTCACATTTCTCTTTCTCATCCATTGCACATTCAACTTGCATAGCATATGCACCAACAACAGTCATCATTACACCATCAGCTTACAGCTTCAGAAATATCACTCTATCAGACACTTATGTCATCGGCCAAAAACACTATTGGCACACTGTTTATTTATTTATTTAGTTAACATTTGTTAACCGGGAAAGTCCGACTTGGAACAAAGCCAATTTTCAGTGGAGGCCCGGGGAAAAAATGCTCTAGATGCATGTCTTTGAACGTGGGAAGAAACCAGAGCACCCAGAGGAAACCCACACAAATGCAGGGAGGACATACAGACTCCACACAGAAGGCACCCCAGCCAAGAATTGAACCAGAAGACACCACTGCACCATCCAAAAGGTACTGTTCCTTCAGCAGAAGCCCTAGCCCTTCCACCTCCAGTCAACACCATTATAGCACAATTATGACTTGCCTACCATACACCAGCCATAATCCCTTTCCATGTGGTCTCTTGCACACACACAATATATCAACCATCCCCTGGCCATCACATCAGCTAGCCTAGTCCCTATACCACTCATACTGCCAACATTAGCATTTCTTACCCTCAATACCACCCTCCTAGTCTTTCCCCTCTCTTCCTGCTATATGACTGTTGGACATCCTCCAGGGGACGCCTGTCAGTGCAAAGGCTACTGTGCTATTGAATGACTCAAGTATGTTACAGTAATATAGAGATACTGTCACTGATTTTGTCCCAATGCACCCATGTATGCATGGCATCCTACAACTGTCCTGCTGTAACAAGTTGAGAGGGATGACTGAACAGCAATATTGTGAATTTAGTGTGCCACACTGACATATAACAGACATGTATGTGAAATATCAGCTATGCACATGTTAGCATGAGTAGATGTATGTGTCCACCTCATGAAAACAGACATGCAATGCAAAATGTCAGTTACAAAAGCTGTACATGTTATACACATGTGTAATCTTAGTTACTGTGCACCCAAAAGAGTGACATTTCTTCAGCTACTGATTGTTGCATTGCCCTGACACAACCATGGTTAACACAATAAGCATGATTATCATTACTAAATTGGAGAGGTGTCCAACTGTCTTATGACTTTGTGACCATGCCCACTACAAACAACTGATTGAACACATACATGGCTGTATGGACTCAGCAATACCTTACGTTTCATACCTGCCTCCAACAACATAGAGTAATCCTCTTTGCTGGACAGCAGCATTATACAAACCACAGACTTGGTCCCTATAGTGGCTGTACAGGGCAAAGTAGGGGCAGAACCAACCTGGCATCAAGTCAGTCATTGTCTGAACAAGCATATAATGTCACAGGTGGATTACTGTAAGGCCAGCTATGAGTACAAATTGGAGACATCCACCAGGGACACTCACAAGGCCATCTTCCCATATGTCTGCAATCTCAGAGGCAACATACCAACCCAACCTGTAATGGTGGCCAATCAGATCACATACATACATACACAGCATAGCTACAGGCAATGTAGTGCAGATAAGATTAGGGCAAACAACCCCCGGCTCAGTATCACTATATGTGGATATGTACTGCACCCACACCCCTCCCATCATCACCAATGAGAAGGTACATATTGCCTACTGAAAGGCAACAAATGTAAGTATCCATGGGACGTCACATCATCCATGTCTGCATCCTGCATGAACTCAGACATGTGCTCCCAGCTGCATTACACACTTTAGTCACATGAAACCGCAGCACCATCCATACACCATCTGCATGGAAGATGGCTAATGTCATCCATTTACACAGACCTGAATGAGGAATGACGGATTATGCAAGCAACTTGCCCTCACTGTGGTTAATATGACTCATCAGGACCAGGGGGTCTATATTACCAAATCAAAAAACCCTTTATGCAAATACCTAAATGCTGACACCTATAATGCAAACCATGAAAATCCAGAATGCACTAAACAGTGAAAAATAAAATACAAACTGTCATAGTCGGCCAACCCTACCACCCGCTACCTATTACCTACCCAAACAAAATAAATAAACCACATACATACACTAACTAAACCCTACTTTAAACCTAAAGTAAAGCACCAAAACCCTACTTCTAACCCTACACTAAACCCCACATACACAACTATGCACTGTCCTTAACCCCTCCCTAACGCTAAGGTCCATAACTACCGTACACTTCCCCTACAGACATACACCCCCCAAAAAAATAAATAATACACATACATACAGTTAAATAAATCCCAACTTCTAACACTACTCTAAATCTTACATACATTACCTATCTATTCACTTACCTTATCCCACATCCTAACCCTAAAGTCCTAAATATCGCAAACTTACATTACGGAGCTATACCACAGGCGGGTCAACCATTACACTTCAACATTTCAATTTTTGCTATTTTGGACGTCTGGCATGTCTGTCTTTCAAGCAATACGTGTCGCTCTTTTCGTATTCATGATTACGGTCTTTCGATCTGGTAATAGGCACCCAGACCAGGAGTGCAATGCAAGCTGATACTGTGCTGATAGATTACAGGGTTATGATGTGGTTGTGAGTGGTGGCTACTGGTATGGTTGTGAGTGCTGGCTATTGATATTTAAGGTACATGTGCAGGTACTGGACATACTGTTGCCAAATGTATGGGGTCCTGTGATGTGTTTTTCTGTTAGTGTCTACCAGGTGCAATGTCACATCACTGGCGGGAAACCTTTTCACCAGTGGAATGCAACTTGATAATGGAAGCCAAAATACAGAACCACCCAGTACTGTTGGACTGAAGCCAGCAACATCTGCAGGAGAATACCACCCTGTGGGATGACCCTGTCCACAGGGTAAATTAGGTGGGCCTGCGCGCACATACATATGAGCAGGTGTGGCATCATGCCACCGACCTCATACACTATGCCTAGCAAAGGGCTGTTGCCATGGTCAGGGACCCCACAACCACAGGTGGGGGACCAGTCATGCAGCCTCCACTGACACCAAATGAGGAGCTCATTGCCAAGCATGGGCCATCCACCACAGTATAACACCAGGGTACAAACCCCCACTTGCTGTAGGTGAGTGGCATCCACACAATGGACAAGGAACATGCAGGTAAGGTCGCAGTGGGGATTAATAGACTACTGTATGAGACATACTTGTATCTGTACAGTATCTACATGCTTGTGCCAGGTTAGATTGCAGTTGTGGATTGGGATTTCTAATGCACAAAAGTGCAAATCTATGGTGAAGGACAGCAAATTGTGTAGTATTGGGTAAAGTACTGTAAATTTGCAGACATGCTGCATCCATCCTTTACAAAGGGTGCTTGTGAGCCTGTTGATAATACCTCTCTTCCACAACTACATAGGTCACTCTGGTCTGCATATGGGACAGCAGCTTGAAGCTGGTGAGTATGGAATTGTTCAGTTGTGCTTTGGCAATACCTCAGGCATGTGAAGGGTATGCAAGTTACCATGCACACAACTATGACAATAGCCATATTGCTTTATGTGCATGCTCACCTGTGGTGGGGTTAATTGAATTAAATCACAGTGGTCACCACAGGGGCCTATCTGAAGAGAATGTAACATTCCTGTAGCATACCTCACAACCCGTCATAGCAGGACGTCTGGAGAGATACCAGAAAAATGTGTTGGACAAACTGACTAAGGTAGGGGCATGTGTGAAACATTACTGCTATACAGTGGATATATAATGTATAACACACACCTGTTAAGTTGTGATTGATTTCTGATATATACTGATTGAGACCACAGTATGTCAGTCCACACCTTTCTTAACCTTTAATGTGACCCATAACATAAACAATTAATTTGTAAAGCTAAGAATCTGGACTCATGTATTTTACCTACAAACCTGGACAAGTGTGAGGGTAGCAGACATTCTGTCAGTATGCTGTTTCAGTCAGGTATGATACCTGATGCTGCCATATGTGTCAGTACACTCACTGTGGCCTATTTGGCAACTATATCACATACATTGGCATTGTTAAGGCAGAAAGAGCATTAATAGCATCCAAACATCTGGTTGCTCCAGACACATCTGTACAGAGGGCTGGTATGGCCTGTATAATGGTTTCACTTGCTGCGTGTGAGGCAGATGCCATTACCGCACTATATAAAGTAATAGCATTAGGAGGTGGTCACCTGCCACATATAGT
Organism: Protopterus annectens; assembly: GCF_019279795.1. Taxonomy (NCBI): domain Eukaryota; kingdom Metazoa; phylum Chordata; order Ceratodontiformes; family Protopteridae; genus Protopterus; species Protopterus annectens. The sequence goes on along the minus strand of NC_056731.1, from coordinate 1,051,660,477 downwards.
ATACACACACACACACACACACACACACACACACACACACACACACACACACACACACACACACACACACACACACAAAACAGTATTGAGATTAGAACTCCTACTGATCTATTTATGTCTACTATAGTGTTACAAAGTTACGCCACAGAGCTTACACAATTTCACCTGATCCAAAGATACCTGTAAGGTGAATGACATCAAAAGGACTACTAAATTAGGATGAGTATGGTGGTACACAACTCAAAATGGTATAATCTTCCCAGTACATGATCCTTACACAAACACTCACATACAAACAGTTGCTAGCATTAAGATTAGAACTCCTGCCTATCTAGTTATTTGCATTATTGTAGTGCACGGTTAACAGACACACCATGCAGCTTACACAATTTCACCTAATCCAAAGGAATTTCTAAGGTGAATGACAACAACAGTACTAGTAAAGTAGGGTGGGGGAAGTTTAATGAGCGGTAAACAAATCAAAATGGTATAAGCCACACAGTATCTGATTCACACACACACGCACACACACAGACACACAGCTGCCAGTATTGGGATCAGAATTTCTGCCTATCTAGTGTTATGCAGTTATAAGATGTGCCACAGAGATTAGAGAATTTCACCTACTCCAAAGGTACTTCTAAGGTGAGTGACATCAACAGGACTACTAATTTGGAGTGAGGGGAAGTGTAAAGGGTGGTACACAAGTCAAAATGGTATAACCCAGTACACAGTACATCACACACACATACACACACACACACACACACACACACACACACACACACACACACACACACACACACACACACACACACACACACACACACTGAGATTAGAACCCCTGCCTACCCAGTTATTTGTACTATAGTGTTACATAGTTACTGCACATGCTACAGAGCTTACTGGACTTATAATTGGCCAAAGGTGCTGATAACTGCACAGATGAAATAAAGTATTAAAGGTGGCAGGAAGTCTGCCTTCAGTTCCTACCATACATCTTGCTAGTTCTTTACGCCTTGCACTTCAAATAGCATTATAGCTTTGCACTTCAACAGGTTATTGTATCAATAAGTGTATCACATCCAGGAGCCTTCAGCAGTACTCGTTCATCACAGAATTAGCCTCAGTACTTACTAATCATGACCACCACTCCTGTCATGATTGAAGTGCAGTTTTCTGTGCTTTCACCCATGAACTTGGTGCACTTGTCCAGTCTGAGGCACTGTTGCAACTGCTTCATGTACACAGACAACCCTCTCCTCTAAACTCCAAACACTCAGACCAGTGAGAGTTACCCTTATATCACCAAATGTGGAAATATGCACTCTCCATCAAAGACTGGACTAGCTGGTCAAGAGGATAAGATCAACACCTGTACCACACCTTGTGGACTACATAGCTCACCGCAACACCCACTATGACAGCCCTGACATACACTGAAAAGTCACACACCCACCTTCACAGAGGCACTGAATGGACATTTGCACAAACCGCACAGACCAGCAAGACAGACACCCACTCAGACACCATGACATAGCACATGCCAAAGGACACATATGTCACCTACACAGTGTACCCCTCAACTTAAGCTCCTAAGGCTGACTACCTTGTGCAATACAAGGATCATGGGTGACTCAGTACTGTGGCACACACAGATGTCCCACTCACTATGTTGATTATGGATGAGATATCAGCCAATTGTCTATCATGTGCCAGCATTAAACATATGACACACCCAGTCAGGCCACTCCACAAGAACTAAAAGTATCCTTCTGTCATCATCCATGTGGGTGTGAATGACATGAGGCACACCTCCCTGGGCTACATGACAAGAGACATGGTTGAACACTCAGATTATGTAGTCCAGACAGGTTTGACAGTAGCCTTGAGCAGTATACTGTCATCACCCAGAATGATGCTGCAGTACTTTCAACAGATAATTGACTGCAACATTGTCTTAGTGTTGTGTGTCATTCTCAGGGGGATCCAGTATCTGTCTGCTTTGAATAACATGATTGACTGACCTCAGTCCCTTGCCAGAGATGTCCTAAATCTGTCAGCCCTGTGTTTCCAGGTAAAGGGTAAGTGTCTTGCCACCTCAATAGTGCCTTATTAGGCAGTGTTCCAAATCAAATTACCACTGTAACAGCTAGACATGTATCCAATCTGAGGGTCATGCTGCTCAACAGTAGACATCTAACTGTCAAGATGCAGTCACTCAAAGCACTCCTCAGAGTGGAGGACATTGACATTTGTTCTGTAACAGAGAGGTGGTTCACAGCAGCAGATAGCAGCCCTGCACTAACAGGCTATGATGCATTCCACAGCTGTCAGTCCCAAAACATGGACCACACCTCCACAATGGTGTATCCATATTCATAATGGATATGCACACCTCCAGACTAGTATCCCAGCATAAAGTATTGGAGGTATTTCTAGTAAAACTGAATTTGGGGAATAGTGCAATCTATACCATAGCCTACTATTGGCCCCAAGCTATATCCCTAGACTGTCAATGCACATTCCTCAACACCCTGGCATCTATGAAGGTCCAACACAACACTGACATAGTAGGAGACTTCAACTACCCATCCATCACCTGGGGAAAGTAATCAAGCACCGGTACACTGGCCCAATGCCTCATGGAATTCATCAGTTCCAATGCCCTGGACCAGCTCCTACTGACCCCCAGTAGAGGATGCAATAACCTTGACCTGTGTTGATTACTTACATATGGGACTGTTGCTTGACCACAGTTGTCAATCCCTACCTGGTCAGATCGAAACATGATGTAATCAACATGGAGCTCAACATCTCACCCACACCCCCCCACAAAGGTAACCACCTTGCAAAACCTCTTCAATGCTGACATTGCAGTCATAAAAACTGGGGTGGATGACTTCACTGCACCCATGCTAATGGCAAATAGCTGCAAAACTGCTGTATCATACACATATGCACTGCACAAACATGTACATGGATGCATGGTACTAGCCATAGCCAACAGAACACAGACACTGTCCTCCAAACACTGGAAGCCAATTTGATGGTCCCCTGCCATTACTAAAGTGTACAACAGAAGGAGGACACTGTTGCAGAAAAAGGTAGTGTCCCAAAACTGGTGAATCCCCTTATTAGCCTCAAACATAATTTGGGATCCCTCATGGAATCACCTACAGGCAGCTATGAAGGCAGAATTACAGCAGACACTGATGACAATCACAAAAGCCTTTGATAGTTATATCAATAACCTCCACAGCAATAACCACAAGTGCTGTGAGTTACTGCACAATGCTAATTCCTATCCTGAGACAACAGATATTGGCCACAGTCTTGCCAACACATTCCATGCCAGCTTTACCCCTTTCAGCCCCCCCCCAGGGGACATGGCAGATGAATGCCAAGCACCCAGCATTACTGCAGGCCAGGTTAAACCTGCATTGTCCACAGACACGGATACAGCTTCCATGGGACCCCAGCATATCCGTGGCTGTGTTCAACATGACATAAAAAGAGACCTTGTACCACATCTGTGTGCCCTGGTCAGTCACAATCTCACCTCAGGGTTTGTCCTTCCAAAATGGCACACTGCTACAGTCATCCCTCTCCATAAAGGGGTAGCATCTACAAACCCTCAGATTATTGGGTCCTTAGCCTGCCAAGTCTACTATGTACGAGTGGGACCTGACTGACCAAGATATAGGTGATCTCCAAACTCTGAACCCCACACTGTTTGACTTTGTGAATGGCAGATCATGTCTGCTCAACCTGGTTGACATCTTTCAGTGAGTCACTAGGGCTGTGTATGACACTGCATACATTGTACCTCAATCTGGCCAGGACTTCTGACACCATTCCTCAGTCAGGGAATATTGATAATCCCAACAAACTAGTCATCAACCCCTATAAGAGTGGGTGGTTTGCAAATTAGTTCACAGAATACACAGTGTGACAGTGGCAAACTCCAAGTCAGACTGGCAAGCAGTCACATGTGGTGTCTCACAGGGATTAGTACTAGTCAGTGTCCTGCCCAGCATCTACTTCTCAGGAGTCCAGCCCAATACAGAGGAACTCTGGCTGACCAAGTTCACAGATGACTGCAAGCTGGGAGTTATCATGAACTCCACAAGTGATGCAGACATCCTACAGAAAAGCCTCACTGAGACCAAGGAGTGGTGTTGAAACCATGGCCAGAAGCTTAACACCACAAAATGCATCATCATCCCCTTTGGTAAAACACTCAGTTCCCAGTAAGTTCCACATCAATGGGAGCCCAAATGAACATTGTAGGCATTATAAGAGATCTGGGAACACAGGTTGACAGAAACTTCTCTTTCAAGCACCAAATTGCCACAGTGGTCATGGAGTACTTCTATATGGCACATTGCATTACCATGGGTTTTGTATCCAGGAAGACAGAGGTAATGATCGTTGTCTACTATTCCCTCATCAGACCACTCCATGAGTATTATGTCCCATTTGCCATGTACTTCACTAGACACCTGCTACAGCTGGAGAAGCCACAGAACCACATCACAAAGGACATCCTAGGCATTAAACACACATCCTACACAGACAGACTCAGAAGACCTAAGCTATTCTCTGTGTCATATCAACTAATTATCAGCTATCTGTGCTTGACTTACAAAGCCATGTCTGACCCAGCTGGTTTAGAAATGCTACATATAAATCCATCCACACCACACACTGTATAGACCTCTACCTCAGTACCACAATCACCACAACATGCTGGTGGGACAGGTCCCTCACCAAGAGACTGCACATTCCCTGGAATACACTTCCCATACATGTCACGCAGAGCACCTACTGACCCTGTTCCAGAGAAATCTTGATGACTGGATGGGTAATAGACAGTTCAATCCAAGGAATCACTGCAGTGGCTATACTTGATACAGACACTGTGACGTAACATCAGGTGGCACAATGGCAGTGCCCTTCTATGTGCTAGGGTTGTTAAGGCTCTTGGGCCATTAGTTAATACACACTTGTGTACCTATAAAGGGAATGACATCAGCAGGACTGATAAAGTAGTGCAGTGGGTGTTAAATGTATCAAAATACTTTGGCCTACAAACAGACACACATGCACACACACACACTCACACACACACACACACACACACACACACACACACACACACACACACACACACACACACACACACACACACACACACACACTTGTCAGATGTGAGAGTAAGACCCCTACCTAACTAGTGATTTGTACTATAGGGTTACACAGTTACCGCATGCGCTACAGAGCTTGCTGGGCTGAGAGTTGGCCAAAGGTGCTGATATGGGGAATGAAATCAACAGGGCTGATAAAGAAGAGCAGTGGGTGGTAAACATATCAAAATACTTCTCCTTACAAACATACATATCCACACACAGATATTTGCAGACTGCAAGAGTAGAACCCTTGCCAAACTAGTCATTTGTACTATAGCGTTAAGCATTTATCACACACGCTACTGAGCTTACAGGGCTGACAGCTGGCCAAGGTTGCTGATAAGGAACTGACTTCATCTGGACTGATAAGGTGGGGTACTGTGAAGTGTCTTGTGTGGGAATGGCATAAAACTGTTTCACCTATAAACAAACAAGCACACAACTCCCTCAGTCTTGCACACAGAACTGTCAGACACACACACTTCTACATTTGCCAGGACAGAGATTAGAACTCCTAGCTAACTAGTTATTTGTACTATATTGTTATGCAGTCATCATATGCACGACAGAGCTTAGGGGGTTGATGTCTGATGGAAGGCACTTCTAAGATGACTGATATATGCAGGACTGCTAAAGTAGGGAAAGGGGAAATGTACTGCGTTTGAATGGACCCAAAAGCTTTTAGTTCTGAACACACACATACACACACACACACACACACACACACACACACACACACACACACACACTTTAACATTTGCTAGGACTGAGATTAGAACTCCTACCCAACTAGTTATTTGTGCTAAAGTATTATGCAGTTATTGCATGCACCACAGAGCTTATGCGGCTGGTCTTAACAAAAGTGACGTCTAGGGTGACAGACATCTTCAGGACTGCTAAGATGGGGGAATGGGAAGTGCACTGGGTGGGGAATGTCTTTTCATTCCTAGATCCTACTTAGTGACATTTCTGTATGAGCATGCCCAGTGTGTCCTTCTATAGTACATGTGGGACTCCATTACAGGGATTGTTGTACTCCAGTCTGGTTTGTTTTGTGCTACAGCCATACATCTCAACCTTTTAGTGCAGGATATCTGGAGATAGCCTATCAAAATATGGGGGCAATGGGCCATACAATGATTGTGACAATTTCTCTCAGTAATGTATGGTTTGCTAGGGTTACATGGCTTATTTTAGCAGACATTTGCAATATATGTCATTTGACACTGTCATGTATTTCTTCAGTACCTCATGACATACCTCTCAGATCATCACAGTGATTTACCATAGGAATACAAGATGGATGATGCACACACAAGGTTTATGGGCCAAATGCTATGCATTCTTGCACAGTCCAGCCTGCTGAGGGGTGTGCCTACAATCAGTTGATTGTTGGTGCTGTTGAAATGGTCCAGTACCTTATGGATATATTACAATGGTGGAATCTCTGTGCAATTATGTTTTGGCCTGGTCTGATTTAAGTCCACAGTTGTGTAATCTAAGTCAGGCAGGATCAGGGTGACAGGCAGACTGTAGATAGATCTGTAGGGGATAGGATATGTGGGGGGTGCCCTGGGCATATATGTTTGCCTGTAGCTACCAGTACTTTGCATTGGGCTCTCATCAATGGTTGACTGCACTTGGACGGTCTTGTTTGACCAGCCAGATGTGTGTTTGCCACACATATATGTATGGCCCACCTCATTTTGCTTGGATGGCCACATGTGGGAGTCAGGATGTTGCAGAGGATGAGTGATCAGGGAGCGGTGTGTTACTCCCCATGGCTGTGGCCCAGGTTTCTGTGGGTGCAGACATGTCACCATCTTCCAGGGGTAGGCCTGCCTACATTGAGTGCATTCCCATGTTTAAACTCCTAGCCCTGCCTGTCGACTGTACAGAGTATCACAGAATATCCACATCCATGACTCATATATCTTGTTGGTACCCAAACAAGTGTGGTTTTCCAGCAAAAGTGTTTTGCAAGTCACTCAGGGTTGAAGTTAGATATTACTGGCAGTTGACTTTGTAACCAACAGACATTCCATGCTACTACAAATCATTCCATCAACTCTATAACATTGTTAGAGCAGTATTTCACAGGTATCCTTCCCTTTGAACCTTCATTGCCCCATTATTCATGGCTTTATCCCAATTTCTGGCTCCCTGAGGCTGGGAGGTTTGCTATTAGCAGTTGTCAGCATGGCTTTTCTTTGCATTTTGTGGACTGTGTTATGTTGGTATTAAGGATCCTATGGCACTCCCTAAAGGGCACTGTGGGTGAGGCATAGGCATTTGCCAGAGGCCTGTAGGCCAGGTGTGACAGATGCAGGCCATCTGAAGCAGGGCAGTGCATTCTGATGATTATATGTTCCAGGCTGCTGTCAGGAGACACCCCTGCGATGGTAGCAGTAAGTTGACTGTGGGTGTTACTGACAATTGCTTTCTGTTACTATTGCACCATCACTCTGGGTGACAGTTGGATACTGCTTATGTCTAGTAACATGTTACTGCATTTCTATGGGACTTTGGTGGGGGTGACATAACTCTACATGATACACATCTGCACAGACTGTGCTGATATTTGCTTAACATTTTGGTCCCATGTAGCATAGTGGTGTGCCCTATCTTTCAGACTACATGCATAACAGTATCAACTACAGGTCAGATTTTTCTGGCATAGACATTTGTAGTTTCAGACTTCTTACTTTCAAAGCCATGCTGCCACTACCAGACCTGCTGTGATATCACTGTGTAAAAGTCTGTGGGTGGGGATTTCATGGATGTCACCATGTGTGGGCCTTTGCCAGACATTTTTGTATGGTTGTCTACAGCTGATCTCCTGTGTGTGGTTGGTGATGGGTATGGGACCCCCACTTTGACATCCATGCATGTGACCTATGACCCCCCCCCCCAGTTATTTGGCTCACCACATACATTACAGTAGTATTTGTCAACTAGGGTGTTACTGCATGGTGTGGGTTGGGCAGTCCTGAGGATACACATCCTGCTTTCCCACAGAGCTGTCAGTTGTCAGCTGCTATCCCAGTTAGCCACCCATTCCCTTACATGCCTGATCAATACCATAGATATGCTATCAGAAAATTCCACTCCATTAGTTTATTTTGTTAGAGATACTGGCTTAACTTGTGCCTGCAGCTGCTGTGAGGGTGGTGATTGAGGGCACATGTGGCTGGAGAATACTGCAAGCCTCCACTGGATATATCAAGGCAGCAGAACTGTGACTTGAGCATCTGAAACACATGCTCTATAATGATCCTGGTTTGTGTGCATGCCTCATTATGGAGTTCTTGTGTGAATGTGGGATTTCTGATGGGTGTCATCAGCCACAGCTCCAGTGCATAGCCAGCATCCCCCACCAGCTGGCCATATGGGATGTCCCCACTGGCAAATGCCCGGTACAGCTGTGATGAATGCCAGATGTGGGAGTTGTGATAGCTTTCAGGGCTGCCAACACAAACATTCATGATAATGCCTTGGGTATCACACATGATCTGGCAGTTGATGGAAAGGAAGCCCTTGTGGTTTATGTAGACCCTACCCCATTCACCAGGTGGTGCTTTGATGTGGATGTGCATGCAGTCTATGGCACCCAGTACCACTGGGTAGTCTGCTACATAGTGGAAGAGATGCATATTGCTGGTCCTCTCCTCACGGGTGCTGGGGAAGTGAATGTGCTTAGCGGCATGTGTTCACATGGCATCCAGGAACTAACTGGTGGAGTATCCTGGATGCAGACGCCTGTGAGACCCCCATGATATCCCCAGTTGGTCTTTGGAAAGTGCCTGCAGCTAGTATTCTTAAGGCTACACATCACTTGGTATCCACTGGGATGGGTTCCCCTCTGTTGCTTCTAGCTCTAAGGTGAGGCCAGCACAGCTCAATAAGTTGCTGAAGTATGTCCCTGTCCACCCTGTATCAGTCTACTATCTCCTCCTCAGTCTGAGATGGTTGCCAGCATTTTCCTCCTCACCACCCTCAATCTCTAGCATATGCTGATAGATCAGAGCAACAGCAGCCCCTAACATGTTTTGTTAGATTTGTAAGTTTAAAATTCTCCCGTATGTGTACACCGGTGGTGTAGAGTTTGTGGGAAAAAACAGACTGAAAGGTGTTTGCATAGTTTATAGTAGTGTGCTGGGCTGCTGCCTGTGTAATTGGCTGATTCTGATACATTCAACCTGCCAGCTATGCTTGTTCTTCTTGATTACCTTCCTTCTGCAGTTTCCCCTTCCCATTTCCTCCCCATTTAAGCCCTGATGCACGCCACACATTCCCAGTGTTCAGATGTATACAGTTCTGTTATTTCAGTTTTTTTTTTTTTTTTTAAGCCCAGTTTGTGCTGTGCATACCTGTTTAGCCAATGTAGACTGGTTTAAGCAGAATTGGTCCTGCCTAGATATGAACACACTCTGCATTTCATGGAATAAGAAACTACAGCCTAAGAAACACACCCTTGCCTTAGCTGTGCTTAGCTAAGGGCAAACATGGGCCACTGAGCTGCAATGTGCGCACAGCAAGCATGACACACCCACTTTTCCTTTTAGCTGTGTCTCCTGTTTACATGGTGGTGTTGGAGCACCTACACGATTAGGTGCAGTCTGTGATTCAGTATAAATCCCCTCATTAGCATACCCCACTGCCTTACTCCATAGTTACTGCACTTCTACTTAGCCTTTCCCCTTAGCAACCACTGTTCCATGGTATTGTTTTCATTCTGCATGCCATTGACTATAATAGCAAAATGCAGATTTCTGTAATAACCCCTTTTCTTATTTTTGGCACAATTCCGTTTGTGCGCTGCTGCCCTATTCTTAAATGGCAGAGATGTGCCAAAAAAAAGTTTATTTTAAAAATTAAAACAGTTTTTCATGCAAATGTACATTTATTTGGCCATTTGCATGTCTAATACACATAATACATGCTTTCTTTTGAGCTGTCATGCCTCCATTTTCTCATTTGTAGAAATGTATTCAGCTAATAACTGAATACATTTCTGCAGGTTACAATATTCCTGCACAGACCTCTGCCTGCTTGCTGAATCACTAATTCACCTAATTTGCATGGTTTTCACCAGAAAATGAGGCAATTAGCATTAGACAGTGGTGTCTGTGCAGGAATAGTGTAAGAGAGCTTGTACATGTTCCGGGACACCTTTGATGAATTGCTCAGCAGACATACTGCATGCAGCAGCTCCTGCACTATTCCAACTGTGTAGGGTTTAATGAATCCCGGGGTATGTCTACCCTTACATTTCACTTCTCCTCATACCACTGAACACTATAACACTAGCCTTGTGCATTCTCCCCATAAATTCCATTTATTCTGACTACTTTGTTTATTCTCTTTTCTAAAGATCTTACTTCCATTTTTGTTTTATCTTCTTTATACTATGCAGCACTTCAGATGGTTTAGCTTTTGATTTCCATTTTCTAGTAATTGTTTTCTGTTAGAGCCCATATCACTAAACTTAGTAAGACATTACTATGTTTGGGCAATTCAGATTCTATATCGCAGCCAAAGCGAATCATTTCCTTAAAAATATAAACCAAACCAAACTAAAATCACAAAAGAAATGGGTGAAAGCAAAATGAGTAGCACACAAGTAAATCCCAAAAGGTTTAATATAGTAAAGCGCTTTTTGTTTCCTCTGTCAGCAAACTTCTGTCTGAAGAAGTTTGCTGACAGAGCAAATGAAAAGCGCTTTACTATATTAAACGTTTTGGGATTTATTGGTGTGCTACTCGTTTTGCTTTCACCTGAATCATTTCCTTAATTATAGCTATTTGCTCCCCAACATTTCTGACAAAATATTTTGTATGGCATTTTTAAAATCTGCAATCTCACTACACTCCCAAAAATATGTTCCCAATCACTTTTTTCTTTCTCGTCACATCTCCAGCATTTGCTGTCTACCAGAGGAAGTATTCTCTGAAGTCTACTTGGTATATAAAATAATTTTACAAAAATTTCCAAACAAAAATTATTAAAATTTTGGACTTTGCTTTTTATTTGCGAGCCATACATATGTCTTCCCGTTTTTTTCTTTTTTTTTAATTGTTTTTATTGGTTTTCAAATATTTAAAACAATTACATAAATTTCACAAGTAATGAAACACAGTGTATCAATACAAACTATATACAAACTATATACAGTGTCCAAAATAGTTGCTAAATCATCAATAAAGATTACATTTTGTCTAATAATCTTTTGAGCTTTATCCATGCAATTTGTTTATGAGTCACACTTGAGGTACGTAACAAAGCTGTTTGTAATTCCCTACTACAAATAATCTTAGTAAGATATATAAATTCATTAAAAGAGAGGATATTTCTACATTTCCAGTTTCTAGTAATGATTTTTCTTGCTATAGCAAGAAGGGTCCAAAGCAGTTTCATTTGATTTAATGGAACATACCTTGGCATTGGTGTATTAAAACGCAACAAAGAATTAGAAATTTTGCATCTGTCAGACCAAAAGACTTTAATAAAGTTTTTAAACTCAGTCCAAAATGGTGTTACAGTTCTACATTCTAGAAACATATGAGCCCAATCAGCATCCAATAGCTCATCACATCTCCAACATCTACAAGAGTCCTTCTTGTTTATTCTAGTGGTTTTTTTGTGGTGTAATAAAACTTCTATGGATAAATTTCCAAGTGAAAAATTTCCAATATGTAGATGAAGATGTATAATGTACAGATTTAAGAATTAATATTTTATCATTTTCTGATAATTGTGTGTCATTGAAATTAATCATGTAGTTCCATAAATTGTTTTCTGATATTATTGAATCAGATCTAAGAATACTATAAAATCTAGATATTGAAATACCTACATTATATCCTAAATGGGAAAATTCTATAAGGATAGATAACTTTTTGGGAAGTTCTGTTATACCAGAGAAGTGATATCTCTTGGATTCTGCTAGGATAAACTCTCTAAAGATTTGTACATTTAACCAATTATTATGGGAGGCATTATATCTAGCTAAGAGATAAGTGATGTCATGAATATTATCGTCTCCTAAAATTGGTGCCAAAATATTAAACCATTTTCTTCCATAATTTTTATTTTTTCCATATTAAAGGAGTCCAAACAACCATTGGTTAAGATTATTGGGAACATTAAGATGGACAAATTATTAGTTAGTAGATTTCTATTTATTACTTTTTTTAATTTTGCAAGATATAATTAATTATAGGAATACATTTTTAATTTTTCACCTCACTATTAAAAAGAATTCTTTAATTACTATGAAAAACGTAATATTTTCAGAGCAGTCTATACTCTTAGTTACAGATTCAATATTACTTAATAGGATTGCTTTATGTAAATATTTCCAGTTTGAAGAGTATTTTGGACTTAACCATAAACTTGTTATATTAAGAATAATAGCATCTGCATAAATTTCAAAATTAGGAAAAGCAATTCCTCCTTCGGTCCAGTTTTTATAGTGCCAGTCATATTTAATTCTTGGTTTTTGAGGATGCCATAGAAATTTAATTAATAAAGAATTTAAACATTTTAGTTGCTTCCTAGAAGGAGGATCCACTAGCGCTTGAAGAAAAAATAGAATTTTTGGTAATAAAATCATCTTTATCAGGGAAAATCTTTCTTCCATGGTAAAGAGCATTTTATTCCATTTAATAATTTACTCTCTAATTTGCTCCAACAAAATTTTATAATTTGTTTTTATAGTGTTTTTCCATTTAGTATGTATATAAATCCCTAGATATTTCAATTTGTCATTAGTCCAATCATAATTATTATGAACATATAACGTGTTGCTTAATTTTTTATTTATAAGAATATTTTCTGTTTTATTCTGATTAAAACTAAGACTTGAAATCTCTTCGAAGAGTTTTAATGATCTAATAACATGGTCACTTGATAAATCAATATTGCCAACTGTTAATAAGATGTCGTCAGCAAAAAGTAGAATTTTAGAGGAATAGTTTGCATCCACTTCAAAACTTCTTATATTGACATTGTTTCTTATAAAATTGGCAAAGGGTTCTATTGATAATGCAAATAATAAAGGAGACAAAGGGCAACCTTGTCTTGTGCATTTAGTATTTTAAGTGGGCCAGATAAAAAGGCACCAATTTTAATATAAGCTATAGAACATTCATATAGTTTCTTTAATAAATCTATAAAATCAGAAGAAAAATTAAATTATTCTAGTACCATGTATAAATATGTCCAGTTAATAAAATCAAATGCTTTATCTAGGTCTAGGCTAATGACTGAAAGTTCTTTTTTTATTATTATTATTATTTGCAAAATCTATTAATGTTAGGAGTCTAAAAATATTATCATGAACTTTTCTGTTTAATATAAAACCTGCCTCATCATTGTTTATTAAAGTCGGCATCATTTGATTTAGTGTAATATAGAAGTGAATATTTTATAGTCGATATTTAACAATGAAATGGGGCGATATGAGGAAACAAGTTTAGAATCTTTACCCTGCTTTAGAATGGGAGAAATTAATGAATATTTCCATGAAGGAAAAAGTTTACCACATGTTCGAAATTCTTCAAGTGCTATTACTAATATTTTCAAAACACTATCAGGGAAGATTTTATATAATTCATCTATTATACCATCAAGTCTAGGGGCTTTATTATTTTTAAGGTTTTGTATTCTGTCTTTAACTTCCATCAATGATATTGATTTAAGTAATCTATTGTTTTGTTCCTTAGAAAGTTTGTTATTGATATTATTATTTAAAAATTTTACTTTTGAATTACTTTTAGTAAAGTTTAGATTTGTTTTATTCATGGATTCATGATAGGAATGAAAAATCTCCAAAATTTATTTTAGATCTGAAAAGTGTTTTGATTTGTGTTTAGAAGTATCTATTATCTCTGTTATATGTCTATTTTTAATCAAATTTTTCGCTTTAACTGCTAATCTGCGCATATGTTCAGGGTTGGAGGAATATGTTTGCAATTTTAATCTTTCTAGATTAATTGCTACTTTATGACAAATGATTTCTAAATAGTCAAGGTTTAGTTGTTTTAATCCAAAGTTATAACCCATATCTTTAGGGTGCAGTTTCATTTTTAAAGTGTCAATTTTCAATTGTATGGCGAATAATTCTTTGTCTCATTTTCTTTCCTCTTATGAAGATACCAGGTTTTTATTTTCTCATATAGATAAGACTTTAAAGAGTCCCAAATAATTATTTTATTTGTATCAGTATTATTATTAATTTCAAGGAAATAATTAAATTCATTAATAGACCATTCCTTAAATCCCTTCATCTTAATAATATAAGCTGGTAGTCTCTGCCATTGAATAAGATCATTCGGTTTAATATTAATTTTAAATATTATGGCATTGTGGTCTGACAGAGTGCAGGAAGTGATGAAAACATCATGTGTCTTAGGTATTAAGTTATCAGATATAATCACTTTATCAATGGTTGTCTGAGTACCATATCTATAAGAGAAATGTGTAAAATTAAGAGAACTCTGTTCTTTGATCACATATATATCTTTAAGATTATATAACGAGACAAAACTAATCATTTTTTTAGCTGGGGCTTGTATTTTAACATTACTACCTTTAGTAGTATCTTTAACTGATAAGATACAATTAAAATTGCCTGCCATGATGATATCTCTTTTGGATTTTGCTGATATTATTTCCAAGTATTTATTTGCCAGTTTAGCACCAATACCAGGTAACCAATAGCCATTGGCTAAAGTGAAATATTTCTTATTTAATTCCAATACTACTAAACATAACATGCCATTTTTATCAGTGAAAGTATCAATTATTTTAGGAATTGGTAAATATTTCTTCCATAAAATCATTGTTCCTCTTCTCTTAGTTTGGAAATGAGACTTGGTTAGAATATTATATCTATTAAAATATATTTTGCCTAAGTCTTTCTGAATAATCTTGCATAAATACAATATCAGCTTTATTAGAAGCCAGATATTTAGCCAATTTTCCTCTCTTAGTAGGGTTGTTATGACCATTTACATTCAAAGATAAGCATTTAAACACAGACAGTAATTAAGTTATACTTTTGACAAATATATACTATTTTGGACTTATACAGAGGATAAAATTCAGAGAACATAAAAACATAACTATATACAAAACTAACCATGAAACATCTAGTTCCTGGATTGATGAATAAATAAATACCACCCACTATCATCATTAGTGCACAAGACTATTCACCAATGCAGCTACCTAATATATTATTAGACCAACAAACTAGGAACCTATTAACTCTCCAAGATGTATAAATGTTACTATGGATCTATTAAGTAATTAAATTAAGACCGCAACCTTAGAGTTCAAACATTTCTGTTACTAGAGTACTTGTACATATAAAATAAAATAAGAATAAAATTTTAAAAGTTAAAAATTAATAAATAAATAGATAGGGATAAATATACCAGAAAAGTTATGAGTTATATTTCTAAAAGATATTAATAATAATGAGATATCTTTAAGAATTATTTTACCTCATAATTTTTCTTCTTTTTCATCTTTTTGTTATATTTCAAATATATTAAAAGAAAACAAAAAGAAAAAAACAAACCTTCATTTAGATATTATTTTACCTACTTCTAAAATTATGTAGGAGATAACTATTATATAACCTACAGATCTATTTTTTCTTCTAGTCTTTTCTTCAAGTTATGCTCAAAGCTTATCTAAACATTTCCTTATCATAAGCATCTCTTGGGCAGCTGAAGTATTTTGTTAGACTTTTGTAAGATGGGTGGAGTATCAACTACCATAGGTGTTGTAATTTTCAAATTAATAAGGAAACTTCTCAGAGCATATATTTTGATATATTATTTCATCCCTCCTTATGTCAAGACTAAATAATACTAACCTTTAGCTATCACACTGCATGAAATCATAACTTACCTAAGAATCCAAACTGTATCTATATATATATATATATATATATATATATATATATATATATATATATATATATATATATATATATATATATATATATATATATATATATATATATATACATAACAACCTGCCATGAAACATACAATTATATAAGAACTTTTCAGTAGTATCGCAACATCAATATTTGTTTGCAAAACAATAGTAAAATGTGTGTTATGATAACTAGATAGATAGTCAAGATATAAATGAACACCAAAATAATGAAATATCTTAACAAGAGAAAGAAAGGCATCTAGAGAACCAATGGAATTCAAAATAAAACATTTGCTTATGACAAAAATTTTTATGACAATGTGTTCTGGATGAAAGTAACATATTGATATTTAGCCCATAAGCTCATTACTTTCCTGTACAGCACATATAATCACATGTTTTAATTATAACTTCTTCATATTAGAAAAATCCCTAGAATAGAAAGAGGTGGTTTAGTGAAACTTGCAGTTATACAAAGCTGGCATAATTGACATAACAATTACTTTGCTTTCCAGCAACAGGAAGATTACAATTTTAAATAATGAACATTAATATTGACACCATAGATGATTTGATAAAAAATGATGAAAAATGAAGTCACTGCACTCTGACATTCTAAAGCAATACACTTTTAAACATCACATTGTTAATGTATTTCCTCTGATTATCTTTTGACATAAACAGTTACAAAATAAACCAGCCGGTGTTTTCGCTGTGTCCCTTTGCAGCTGTTGCCATCTAGTGTTCAAAGTGCGCTACTGTAGGGGATATGCTTCGTGAAGTATTGTTACATAGAAAAGCAACATAAATATCAATTAATTATGAATAAGCACCTTTATTAGACTTTATGCTTTGGAATATTATTCATTTGCACTACTTGCATACCTAAATAGTACCATAAGAGTCACATAATGAATTGTTGCCAGTGTGCTGAAATCCAAAGCAAAACAGCACATTTACCAACTATAGAGTGGTGTAATAACTTCATGAATGAGCAGACATGAAGAACAGAAAAAATATAACACTCCATTTCTGTACCCATTTATATAATTATTTTCATTAAAAGTCAATCAGCAGGTATGAGACAACATCTGCACCATGCAAATCATTTGACAATGTGAACATATACCAATATTCAGATATCTCACACATACACACACGCACACACACAGACACACATACATACACATATACACACACACATACACAAATAAAGTATTCTGCTGTTCTGTCTCTGCATATATGTCATGCCTTTAAAAAATATGTGGTACCTATGCACTACTGTAACCACTTTTGTTCCATTGCATATGTCATTGTGTTTTAACGACAGGTCCTTATGTTTAACTATAAAAGTCAATCATAATTCCTCCCAATGACCAAAACAATTAACGGGACTTCTGGAAATGGCATATACCACAAGTTGATATAGTTCAAAAACACGTGTGAAACCATGGTTCTCAATGGTGACTCACAACAAGACAGACATGACTGACATGTGCCTTACTATCAAGACGCCAACAGCTGATACCAGGGTGGTACTTCATGCAATTTAAAACGTCTGCTGCTTCTGAAACCCACACACACCTTCCAGACATTATCAGCAATATCATCAGCCATCTGAAATTTTTCAGGCAGCCATCTGTATGCAAATATGTGCCTTTCGTAATCCCGAAAATCTGGCTGCAACAGTACACACACAGAAATGTAATGCTTACCACACCATTTTTCATTTTTAACTTATTAACTTTATAAGTTATTTACAAAACAAATTGTGCTTATTCATATTAATTACTAAATATATACTGACATTAAATGTTCCGTTGTTCTGTTTTTTGACCAACTGGCAAATTCTGGATTCACGAATATGCAACGGGATTTTAATGGTCAATAAA
The DNA here is from genome assembly GCF_019279795.1 of Protopterus annectens. Classification (NCBI taxonomy): domain Eukaryota; kingdom Metazoa; phylum Chordata; order Ceratodontiformes; family Protopteridae; genus Protopterus; species Protopterus annectens. The sequence continues at coordinate 1,051,642,437 of NC_056731.1, read as the reverse complement.
AGGTTTCTTTAAAATACATATCAGAGCATCTTGTTGCTGTGTGGTGAGAGCATCACTGAGAGTTCTCATGAAGACATTCTTTTGCCTCTTGAAATTTGGAGATTAAAAGCTTGATCTGTGAGATCAGCTGAACATTATGCTAAAGGTTCACGAGATATTCGTGAGAGAAACCAAGCAAAAAAAAAAAAGAATAAAACAAGAGATGTTAAACAATGTTCGTATATTTGACAAGAGAAATCAATTTCTCTCTCTCTAAATCACAGACCTCCATATCTATAAGCTTCCCCAAAGGTTTCAAAGAAAATTAGTCATTAACATCATATGTGTCTGCATGTCACATCTATCAGTGACGCAAAGTTCCCAAATATACATGAAACCACCCCAACACAGCCGGAATCGTTCCCAGCAAGGACATATTTGATTTAATATGACCATAAATCGTTACAAATAATTTTAGGGTATCTAACATAAACTTTACTAACCATTACCATTTTAGGTCTAAAAAGATTTAATCACTATCATATGAGAAGAATACAGATAACTGACAGAAAAGAAATTGTGTTATCTCATATAACGCACTAACGAGAAGGACTCCCAGTTCTCTTGACTATGCTTTTACAACAGACAAAACTAATAAGCATTCATGTAAATCAAATAATAAAAGGTTTTCTTTGTACCTATTTTCTAATATGTAATGTACTAGGATTAAAATATTTAGTTTAATAAATAATTAAAAAGATTAATAAATAAATAAATACATAAATAAAAAGAAATTTAAAAAAGTTATAATGACTTTACCTTAAAGTATTTATTTTTCCCTGAAGAGGGTAATATGCAGCAAAAAAAGGGGGGGGGGTATTCCGATGGTTGAAGGAATTTTAGAAGTTTTTCATTTATATTATTTACCTTTGAGCTTCTTATTTTATCATTTGCAGACATTTTACTTGTTGTTGCCTGCCTTTTTAAGCTAGGTAAGGAGATGTCCATATCTTCAACATTTTCAAGTATGTTATTTTTTTTCACATATTCAGAGGCATCTTCAAGGTTATTAAATATTTTTGTTCCTTCAGAAAGATTAATCTTGATTCTGGCAGGAAAAATGATTTGTGCTTTAATTTCTGCTTTCTTCAAACTTTTAATGAGAGGAATGCAGGCTTTTCTTTTGGTTATTATAGTAGAGGCTTAGTCATTGTCAAATCGTATGTTTCGACCATTTATTTGTATAGGATTGCCTGACCAGGCTGACCTCAGAATTAAGTCCTTGTCCTGGGATGATAAAAATTTAACGATGATGGATCTTGAAGCATTAGGATTTTTTGACAGTGACATATTTGAGTGACCGATGAGCTCTCTCTATCCCAAAAGAAAGAGATTCAGGCAAGTTTAGAGTTTTGGGTAACCAGTCATTTAAAAACTGTATTATGTTGTTTCCTTCCATTTTTTCTGGTATACCATATATTCTAGTATTATTTCTTCGTGATCTTGACTCTGTCTTCCAGCTTGTCTGAAAGTAGGATGTTTTGCTTTAGTAAGAAGTCAATTTGGTTATCATTTTCATGTTGTCTTCCATCTATTTCATTTAGAGATTCTTCGATTTCTACTATCTGATCTGTGTGTTTTCTAATTATCTCTTTCAACTCATCAATCTGCTTTTTTTTTATTTTCTTTCTTCGTGTTTTCCATTATTTTTTCTAAATTGTCCATTTTCATGGAAAGATCTTGAATACTAGAGTTTGTAGTTCTTTCTTCATAGAACTTTCCTGGAGAGAAGCTTTTAAATGACTCATGACTGACAGTGTCTGTTGTATTCAGCAGCAGTACCTTCTGACAAGAAAAAACTCACTTTCTGTTCAGCAAAATGTAATTATTTGTGGAAAAAACAAACCACAATATCCAAAAGTATAAGTGAGAGAAAAATTAAATGTTTTGAAAATAATATTAAGAAAAAATCCTGTCAGAAAAAAACTTCTATTAGGCAGAGCATCTAAAAAGTGCTGTTATCTCTTTGGCAGCTTGCCACGCCCCCTTCCCATTGTTTCTTTGCATATTGCCCTTCTATTTTCTCACCCTAATATTTTCTAAGTACATGTAACTGATGTTTATACTTATCATGCAATATCTTATATGCCTTACTAATTATTCCTTTTTTTACATCATCTTCTGTTCTAGACCCAACTCTACACTAACGGAGCTGGTCTTTCATGTAGCACTTTCCTTTAACTTTCTCTTTGCCTATACTCTATCAATCATTGATAGGGAAGGTAGTCTCTAAACCGAAGTCCTAACTTCTGCTTAGCCTCATCCCAGTCTATTACCTTTCTTTCTCTAGTTATTTCTCCCAAAAACCTTTGTTCCTGTTTCTTTGCTAATATTCACCAGTAAATTCCACCCCTTCTTTTCCACCTTCTGTCCACCTGTTTGCATTCATTCTAACTGGTAAAATCTCCTTTCCCCATTTCTGTGCTGGCTTAGTTTTTAGAATACTTTCTGCTACTTTAGGAATATAATATTCAATTTGGTTGCTGTTATTTTCCTTAAGGTCTTGCATCCAATAACCTACTATCTCCTTACTTCTCAAATTCCTTCTACCCTGGTTTCATTATAATCCCTTGTCACTTTGACTTATAACATTCTGCTTTATTATGTATATGAGCCTTAATCGCATAACTCTTAAATATCAGGTAAACTACCTTGTTCTATGGAGAGAATGAATGTATGCTGCATAACTCCTGCCGTTTTCCATCCCAAGATATCCCATCAACTCTTCATTAATCATGGTCAGTAACTTCTCCTCTGGTTGATAAAAATATGCCTAAGTTATGTATAAAACTAAAGGGACAGGAAGCATTTTCACTGCTTGTAGTTTACTATCCTTCGCCATAATCAAAATTTCCAGCTTCTCAATGTTTTTATTATATTTTGTTTATGTTCTTCCCACATATCCTTAGCAGCCAATATTTAATCCTTTTTCATCCTTGCACTTAAGCATTTAACCTATTTTATTTAAACTTTGTTGAAAAGGTTAGTCCAACTAGGTTAGTGGCCTCTTTTCAGAGGATAGCCAAGGTGTTAATTATATTACTCGAGGAAATAGGGAACTTTCCTTAATCTTTTCAATAGGTGCCATGGGATCCACCTGTACTATCACCACTCAAGCAGATGGAACCTCAGTTTAAGATTTCATCAAAGAATGACACACTCAGGAGTCCAGTACTGCATTGCCAGTAATCTAATCACTTCAAGTGAGAATTGAACCCACAGCCTTTTGATCTTTCCTGTATATGGTTGGGCATGAATTGGTCCCTCTGGATCATAGCTTTGCCTGGGTAAACATATCTAAACACATTCAGTACTTGTCCTTTTTCATAAATCTTCCTTTCCTTATTCAGAATAGGATTCAAAATTCCATACTCAACAAAGTTGTTATTCAGAAAATTGCTAACACAAATGTAAAAACAGCTGATCTATAAAACTACGAGTCTTATTAAAAACAATTAGAAAATAGACATATTGAAATCTGCAAGCCTATGCATTTGATGGTTAAAGATACACTAATAGTCATTCCATTTGGCTATATTAATATTATATTAGTTCCCCTGTTTAAGTTTGTGTCCAGACTTTAATATTGTCATCCATTAATTGATTAAATGGCCCTTCCAGTTATACAACAAAGGGGACATCCACAAGGTGATCACAGTTCTCAGCCAGTAATACTCTGTAATTTTAAAGTTGCAACAAGGGTATAAATACCAAACAATGAACATTTGTACTCTGTAATACTCTGTACTTTTTCATTAATGCCCATTCAATCCCTTGTTTAGTTCATTGTCATACTGATTTCACCTCCTCACATGACCATATGAAATGAAAATATTCTGTCTCCACTTTCTCACTTGCAGCAGTTATTGTCCTTCTTCAGACCTGGAGGGTTAATAACCATTTATGAAACAATACAAAATCTAGCTGGGGATGGGGGGGGGGAGCAACATCCCTCACTTACATATTTATGGCTACCCATCCATTCTATTGTCATGAAAGGTTTGTCGAACATAGAGTTCCAATTATCTAACATTTTAGTTAGTAGAGGTAAAAGACTGCCCATCTGTAAATCATACAGTTCTTTAGTCTAATTGAGGTCGCTCTCTGACAGTCTGCTTCAACTCAGGACCTCAGCTTGCAAATCTGCTTGCTCAGGCCACACCAAACTTTTCTGAACAAATCTTCTAAGCAGTTACCTATTGCCACCACTTAATATCTCCAAAAGGAAATGTGCTTCTTAATGTTCCAAGAGAGATCAATCCATTATTCTCCCAGTCCCACATGTCCAATACGTATATAATACCAGCCTTTATCTACTGTTTCCAACCAAGTGGCAGTCCCTCAATAGCAATTTTGAATGGTGTCATACACAGACCAACAGGGATATTTTGACACATTTCTTGAAGCTTTGGGCAAAACGTGGGTCAATCCACTGGTCAAGACCACCTAGATCTAAAACTTTGTAGGAAGGAGAGGATCTCCTCTTAACCATTAATGCACACAACTTTAGCTTTGCCTTAAACCATAGGATACGGAAATCAGTTGTCTTGCCCTCACCTAAAACTATTGTATTATAGCAACTCCATACCCAAATATACATGGAACTTCAAACCTCCATACCCTAGTAGGAATAAAAAGCTTCATTCACCAGATACATGGTGGTTTCTCATTCCAAAGGATGTTGGCTATTAGTGTTTGAAGTTTGTTCAAATGCAGCCAAAGGTGGCCTGGAGTAAATGTCACCATAAAAAAGGGCTTTGGCTAGAATCCACATTTGTGCCCACTGAATGGCACACTGTGATGGTTATCCCACTCCACAAAGGGGGAGCCACAATGGACCCCAGGAGCTACCGCCTGATTATCCTGATGAGCCTGGTCTGCAAGGCCATGGAACGTATCATCATGGAACTCATAAACAAAGACATTGGTAATCTCAAAACTCTGGACCCTACCCAGTTCGGATTTGTAAAAGGCAGATCATGTCTCCTAAACCTGATTGACTTCTTTGAAGCAGTCACCAAAGCCATAGATGAGGGTAAAGTGGTTCACACAGTTTATCTAGATCTCACCAAGGCTTTCGACACCATCCCTAACTCTGGAATTATAGATAAGCTCACTAAACTAGGTATAAATCTCTATGTCACAAGATGGGTTGCCAACTGGCTCATGGACAGAACCCACAGTGTGAAAGTAGCGGACTCCAAATCTGAATTCAGACCAGTGACAAGTGGAGTACCACAGGGTTCAGTCCTGGGTCCTCTCCCATTTGGTATCTACTTCTCTGAAGTACAGGCTAACACAGAAGGTCTTTGGCTAACAAGGTTTGCAGATGACTGCAAACTAGGAGCCATAATCAAAACTCCTAACAGATACCTGGTGTCAAAGCCATGGCCTGAAGCTCAATGCCAAAATGTGTATTGTCATCCCCTTTGGTAAAAACTCTGTACCCATGAACTACCACATAGCTGATAGTCTACTTAATGCTGAAAATGTGATAAGAGACCTTGGGACACAGGTGGACAGTAGTGTCTCCTTTGATAACTACATTGCTACAGTGGTCAGGAAATACTTTTACATGTCTCACCTCATCACAAAAGGTTTCTCATCCAGATAAAAAGAGGTCATTGTTCCCCTCTACTCATCACTCATTAGACCCATTATAGAATACAACGCCCCTTTTAGTATGTACCTCACAAGACATCTACAACTGAAAAGGCCACAGAAATACCTCACAAAGAGGATTACTGGCCTCAAACAGATGCCCTATGCAGACTGTCTCAAAAAACTCCGCTTTACTCCGTCGCATATCGCCTTCTCAGAGGCGATCTCTGCCTAACATACAAAGCTATGTCAAACCCAGAGCTGCTGGACAAGCTCCACTTAAAGAAATCCCAATCCCTCTGAGCTACATGCTCTATGGACCTAAACCTTGTCACCACAATAAACAGAACATGCAGGAGGGATAGATTCCTGTCCCAGAGACTTCCCATACTCTGGAACAGACTACCTATCTATGTCAAACAGAGCTCCTCATTAGCACTCTTCAAGAAAAATCTTGATGATTGGATGGGAAATAGGAAATTCACCCCAGGGATCACTTCTGTGGCTCTGCTCGACAGAGGCACAGGAAAATAATTTTCTTGGGTGGAGAAAGCCAGGGTACATTTTGGCTAGGCTTATATAGGCCCTAGGGCCAATAGCCTAGTACCTACCTATGAACCTATAACAAACTGAAGTTTGCTAATGAAAGGCAACATCATTCTCTACCATTCTTCTGTCTTCACCCTATACTCTTTAATTAATGGCTGTGAATTATATTCCACTATTCTGCTGAGATCAATCTGCATCAAAATATCCAGGTATTTACAGTGTGTGTGTGTGTGTGTGTGTGTGTGTGTGTGTGTGTGTGTGTGTGTGTGTGTGTGTGTGTGTGTGTGTAATTAACAGGGAAAATTAAGAGTATTGTTACATCTCTGCAATAATTTACAGATTAGAGGGAAAAGCCCAGTTTTAAGACTACTGACTCTAGCCCTGTCATCAAAGTTAAACCATTCAAAACCTCTAGGGATTTTTGAGCATTAAGGTGAGGTTTGCCAACCCACAGTACATAGTCATCCACAAACCATGTTGCGACTGGTAATATTATATTGTCTAGATTTATCTTGTAGGGGTACAATGCCTTATCTAAATATAGATCAACTACCACCATAGGCATCACAAAAAGAAGAAGAGACAGGGGGCATCCCTGACTAGTACCCCTTCCTCAGTTCAACAGTATTTGTAAACAAACCATTCATATCTTCAAAGTATGTTAAGGTAATGTACAGCTATTGATTCATGTCACTGTCTAGTGAACTGAGTTGAAAGATTTTTGGAAGTCTACCAAAACTGCCCCTCCCAGACCCCTTCCTGTTGGTACACTGCATGTACACTTAACCAAATTATTATTACATATGGTCCTCCTTGTATTTCCATTATGAATCCTAGGTGACTAGTAGCAAAGGTATTTGGGATCAGCAGCCACTCAAGCCTTTGTGCTCCTACTTTGCAAAAAAAATAAATAAATAATATCTGTGTCTAAAAGAGAAATAAATCCTTAATTAAAGAAGCCTTCCTTATATCTATTAGGATTGGAAAGAATTATCATCTCTTACCATAGACTCTAGATATCTACCTTTTTCCAGACCATGCTGAAACAGATACAGGTGTATTTTAAAATGCTTGAAAAAAATGAATGGTTAAGCCGCCAGGTCCTAGGCCCTTCTTGTAAAGATATTGCCTTGAGAAACCCACCTACATGCTCTGTTCAAAGACCTGACGGAAGGGCCAGCCTTGTTCCACACTCAAGTGCTTGTATTCTTTGTACTGTATTCACTAATGTACTTTATTCTGCCATGAGAAGTGTTACCAGTGTTCGTGGGTTGAATGTAATCTTTCCCATTTTATCTATAAGTGCCCTGCCTTTCATCTTGGTTGGATACTCCTTACACTTTTTGGCTAGCAATTTGGGGAAAATTATTCCTTTGACCCAAGGAAATAGCCCCATCCTCACCCATCTTGCCACCACCTGGGAGTACTGTATTTGTCAGTGCTCTTGTTTTGTGCTTTTAAGTGCCCACCAACTTTCCTTATCTTGGCAGCTGCTGTTTTTTTGCATATCGATTCTCCAAATCACTAATCCTGTTCCTGATACTATTCAGCTGGGTACTAGCTTCTTGCACTTGTTTGGAGTATAACAACCATGACCATCCTTTGCACTTGTCTTTGAAAGCCAACAATATTCGTCCTCCCCAGACCCAGCTCTTTCCATCCTATGCCAATATTGAGGAATTTTTCTAGCAAGAAGAGACAGTGTTCATTTTCTTTAATGAGTGGATTTGATTTCCTTTGAGGACAGACAGCCTGCTCACCAAGGAGTCTGATCACCAGTCTCAATAGCGAGTGCTCTGAAAATGAATCTGCTTCAGTTTGGGCCTCCTACAGCATAGAAAGAAGGGTTCTATCCACCATCTAGTAGTCTAAATGGCTCACAATGCCTCTGGAATAGAAAATGTATTTGGGTTCTGTAGAGTGTAGGACTCTTCAGACATCTTCTAAGAAAAGATTACTTTCCAAACATGTGTTTTCTCATATTGAGCTGCCTCATCTTACCATCAGGCACCCTGATAAGAACAGGATCCATAACAACTTTAACACCCCCCCCCCCCCAGTCAATAGTGGTCCATGGTGTTTATGGATCTCATGCTTCACTTTGTGAAAAGCATTATCTGTGGCAACGTTGTTTTCATTAGGACCATAGTAATTTGCTATCCATGTGAGCTGTTTGAAACACTGTGAAAGGGTAGATACCCTGGTTGTCTTTGAGTGTAGACTTCACCCTCCAGTTCAACGAAGTATGTAGTAATATAGCCAACCCCCCTTTGCTAAGAAAGAACTGAGGTAGAAAAGAAGATGCACCCCTTCCATTTGCCTAGCGATTTCCCTTCCTTTATATATTTATGTTTAATTTTCTGCCACAGCACTAGCTGTGCCATAGTCTAAGAAATCATAGAGCATGTGCTTTAATAGTAGTGGAAATCCCTCTTACATTCCAGGAAAGACAACTAAATTCAAGAAAATTACTTCCAGGCCCCAAATCAGCTCCAGAGTGTGTTAAGGAATGAAATGTGGTACCATAACTGTCAATTCGCAGTCCAACCACCACCTATATACTTTTTCAGGTACCTATAATATACAGACAAAAATAAGTAATAGGAATAAGTGGGAAAGAAAAAGGAAACCCACCTGGCTGAGATTGCAGCTGAAAATGTCTAGCCTCAAATGGAAGAGTGACCAGAAAATACTAACCAGACTGCTCCAATAAATCAGGAATGAACTCACAACACAGATAGAAGTGTTGGTAAATATCGGAAACATATGTGATAAGTAGGCACTTTGCAAACCACCCAAATAACAGCACTAATTGCAAATAGGAAAACAAAACAAAATGAGCTTTGTACCAAGGGAAGGATAAGCCTCAGCATCTCGGCCCCAGCCCTGATCCCTGTTGTCACCCATTAATAAATGTGTACCACAAACACCTGAGAAACAAATGGAAAATATGGCAGCCACACCTGCTGTTGATCCCACTTGTGCCAACCATGATTACTGTTACTTGATGTTTTATTCTTTCAAATGGGGAATAACTTGTGAGTACCATGCAGTTTATTGGCTTCTGGCTGGCAATTTAGGAATTTTATAGCTAACCACATGGCCATTCACTACATGCATCTGGTTGAAACCTCCCTATGATTAAATTTAGCAGCATGTGATAGAGAATGTGAGGAAAAGTCCAGCTAATAACACAACAGAAAAAAAAAAAAACTAGACATCGTGCACATATCAAGTAAAGAAATATACAAGAACTACATCTCCTGCTTAGTGTGAAAAGTACAGAGACAACATCAGTGTGGTTAACACACTTACCAGGCCATTTGCAGCTGAAGGAGCATAATTAAACCATCAATAACTGAGCATTTAATTTAAGGTGTAACATCTTTCCCAGCTGCACCTTGTTCCTCATAACTGGTGTGGCAAGAGTCTCAGTAAAAGCTGCAAAGAGTTTCAAGAATGTTCTAGACTTTTGACTTCTTCTCTCAATATCTCAGAATCCAAAAAAGGGGTGTCCTGAGCTCCGCAGCCATCAGATAGAAGTTGGCCAAAGGTGTTCATATCTGTTGTTCCCTGCACTACCAGTTGGGAACAGTTTCTGCTTTACCTCTTTATGTTTGTTCCCAGCTCCATTTGTTTGTCTGGTCAATGCCTTTCTGCCCTTCTTTTCCACGAGGTGCTTTGTTGAACAGACTGATTGCTTACTTTTTATTTTCTTTTCTTTTGCAATGCAGGAATAGTGTGAACGTCCTGCATCGCTTCAGCATATCTTAAGGGGTAATTATATGATATTCCATTCCAGAATTGTTCTGCCACCATAGGATAGTAGAAATGGGGCTGCTGTCCTTTCTTGTTGATTATCAGAGTTACCGGAATCCTGAGGTTAACTAAGAAATCCATATCTCTGCAGGCTCAAATGAAGGGGACAACCTGCTTTCTTTTTCATAAATAGAGCAATGCTGAAGTCTGGAACAATTCTGAAAACATGACCTGCAGTTTTCTGTGCTGGACCTTTTTGTTGGTCTTTCCTTATGACAGTTTCATAGTTCTTGTAGTATAAAACACTTCACAATGAAGTGCCAAGGTGGGTTTAGTTGTTTACACCTCAAGTTAATTGTTTTTTCCCATTCAATCACTAGACAGCGAACATTCCCCAGCAATATCCCCATTCCTCTTTGATAAAATTAATGGGATCTGGCACTTCACATTTCTCCTGTAGGCTATCTGCAAATTATTCCTCCAGGCTCTGTTTTCAAGATCCTCAATCTTAAGCTCCAACTTTTGAGAGTGTATCTGCATCTCCTAAATATACTTTAAATAGTAGGCTATGACTGCCCTTTGTTCAGTTAGTTCAGATTGTTGCTGTGGTGAGGAGGCACCTATGTGTTGCAATTGGGAGTCATGATTGGCAGTGGTGACTTTTATTTGCTGTAAATCCACCACCATCATCTGCAGCAACTTGGTTAATTACTCCAAAGAGGAACAGGTCACTCTCAGCTTATCAGCTATATTGCCAGCCTCAGCAGTCCAGGCCAATGCTGCCAGACTATTCCAAACTGAAGATTGCCCCTTCCTTTCCATTTTAACACCTTCCTTAATTGTAATATCTAAATCATATACTGGATGGAAAGTAATTAACTGTCAGAACTCTTCATATAGCATAACTTTTAGTGATTCTGGCAGTGAAGCACACCAAAATGACTCCTTCACCATTCATAGGTGCATAGATTCATAGATGTATACTAGGTTAATGACAACTAGGGCCCTTAAAAGCCTAGCCATGCAGCTCAAATTTGACCAACAAATTTTTGTATTTGATTTATGGTGGTGATTTACTGACAGCCTCTAGGACTGCGGTGGTGGTGCTGCGGTAGCATTGTCGCCTCACAGTTAGACGTTGCCCGTTCAATTCTCAGTTAGAGCGTCTTCTGTGTGGCAATATGTGTGAATGGGCATTCCTTCGTTGAAGGTTGTGCGTTAGGCCCGGCAAGCCAGTACGTAAAGCTCTACTGCCAATCATTAGCGGACTGGAGTTCCACTGTGGTGACCCCTAACCTGGAAAAGCCGAAAGACACAAACACAAACAAATTTACTGACAGCCTCTGCCCATCATGGGCATAGAGCCCACACCAGGTGCAAACTTTCAAATACCTATCCATAGGTCCAGGTTGTGCTTCAGTTGGGACCGGGAGGAACTCTGCTTCACATGGATGGGGACCCTGTTCCATAGAATGGGAATTCTCTGAGAAACATATCTGTCTCTCCAGCATGTTCTATTTATATTGCAAGCAAGATTTAGGTCATTTAATCTAGTAGTTCTGATTCTGTTTGTTTTATGAATGTGCAAAACTTTCATCAAAGTAGGGTCCGGGGATGCCTTGTACATCAGACAGAGATCACCTCTCAGAACTCTGTGTGAAACTGAATAAAAAGTTGGGACTTTGAGGTGATCAACATATGACATTGTTTACTCTCTGTATTCTTTTTGTAAGGAATCTTTGTGGACATTCCAGTTGCTGTTTGTGTCTGGTCATGTACATGCCAAAGGGGGTATTATACTCAACAAAGGACCTGATGAGGGCTACGTACAGTGGTATGATCACCTCTCTGGGCCTAAATGCCGTACCTTGCTTATAAGTTGAGCAACATAGAAGGATTTTCTTATTACCTTGGACAAATGGTCCCGTACATACTCCTTGGAGTAGTTGTCCAATTTTTCAATGATATCAAAATCATCAATGTGTCACTTCACGCTCTTGCATTTGAAAATGATGAGACTGTGTAGCCATTTTATTGTTTTTGGCTTCCTACCGCCTGACACCCGATATTCAAGTCCATGTTTACTGGCTCAAATTAATTTTCAGTTTGTGCACCCTCTTTTATATGAACATTCACGCATTTATTTTCATTTTGTTAACTGGGTAAACAGGGTAGAGCCCATTTCCACTACAGAGCAGAGGAAACATTATTCTTTTCACATTTATTGTTACAATATGCAGTGTGATAAAAAAAAGTAGCACACACATTCCAGTATATTATTTCAGGTTCTGACGTAGGCAAACTATTAAAGAAAAACAATTAGCAGTAATAGCAAAACAAATGCATGCCAATTATATATGACATGAAACAGTTTAACTGTGTCTGAAATTCAAGGCTAATTATGCAAATTATACTTGATTAGAACAATATACAATCAAGAATTCTATATTTTGTAGGTTATCCTAGATTGCAAAAAATGCACCATCAGTGATGGCCCATCACTGAGATACAGAAAGTGATTCTTAAGCATACCTGAACATTTTCTGCAGTTCTTTTGAAAGTAGAAGCTTATGTTACAGTTGTACATCTATAGCTGGGTATGCTTATATACACTTTTAAAAATACATTGTCTCTTATTGAGTATTTATCAACTACTTGAATGTTTTATCAAAACTGTATTCCATTAATTCACAAAAAACTATGTGTTTGACCTGACTGAAAACATTAGGCCAAAATGGCTAAAAGGGGGGCTGATGGTTAAGAGGTAGATGGAGATAAACAAATGAGTAAATACTTCACTTTTCATTCCCTTCACACTTGATCCATGTTTTTACCCATTTAATTGTAATTGTTGTTGTATATTAGCACTGGCGTCCTTTCTTGTTTTTTAAGAAAACTGATTATTATGCCTCCTCTTATTTGTATGGCTATTGTATGGAAAACTGTAATAAACTAAGAAAATTTCAATCCTTTCCGTGGAAAGTGCATGAGATGCGAACTAAGCTGAAACAAAGCTGTTTCAAATTAAAATCTGTAAATAATTATTTAAAAGGAAAACATCAAAGAAGATCCATCATAATTTCCTTTTCAGTGAAATGCAACATGAAAACATTTAAGAATGTTTATGATTGCATTTTCCACTGTGGAATGTACTACAGTTTAAAGTGAAACTAGACTTTATTTCCTGGCTATGAAAACTTCTTCACTGCAGGTCAAATATCCTTTTGAAGATACTTTAAGTCACATGATGATGACCAGACCCACAGTACACAGTGCTAAACAACTTGCAACTGATCTGTTGTGTTATCTGAAGCATCCACTGCTTTCTACTGCAAAATAAGTAACATTTTACTTGATCTACACTTCTTGTACTGTTTTTTTACTGTATTGTTAATTTTGAACTGTATTTTGCTATTAGCAGCACTTTTTAGCCTATAATAGACTTTGTTCAGATTTGCCCCACCCAGTCTGTTTTTGCAGTTTATAAGCACTAATCCAGCTTTCCTCCAAAAAAGAGGGCCACCCCCCACACCCTTGTGAGAGAAGAGTGTAGCTCAGGACCTATTTGGGTAGTGACTGTTGGCCCAGGCCCAGTCTCCTGCACTATCGTTGGTTAGATTGTTGCTATTTATCGCCCGCATTTGAGCAGGTTGGCACTCACTTTAACAGAGCTGCACAGAGGTAAATAACTTGCAACTGATCTGCTGTGTTATCTGAAGCATCCCCTGCTTTTATGACAAAATAAGAATCATTTTTACTTGCACTTCTTGTAGCATTTCTTACTGTGTGCTGTTATTTTTTAACTGTATTTTTGCTGTTAGCTGCAGTTTTTATCCTAGCATAGACTTGTTTCTGATTTGCCCCACCCAGTCTGTGTTTGCAGTTTCTGAGTACTAATCCAGGTTTCCTCCACAAAAGAGGGCCTCCCCTGCACCCTTGTGAGAGAAGAATGTAGCTAAGGACCCACCTGAGTAGAGATTGTTGGCCTAGGTTCCAGTCTTGTACACTATCATTAATTAGAGTGTCTTAAATCCATTTAATTTTGTTGCTATTTATTGCCTGTCTTTGCAGAGGTTGGCACTCAGTTTACCAGATCTGAACAGAGCTAAAAAAAACTTGCAACTGATCTGCTGTGTTATCCATCCTCTGCTTTCTACTGCAAAAATAAGTACAATTTTTACTTGATCTGCACTTCTTGTACTATTTTTTTTACTGTGTGTTGTTAATTTTGAACTGTATGTTTGCTGTTAGCTGCACTTTTTAGCCTAGCATAGATGGTTCAGATCTGCTGGACCTAGTCTGTTTTTGCAGTTAATGAGCACTAATCCAGCTTTCCTCCACAAAAGAGGGCCTCCCCCTGCATCCCTGTGAGAGAAGTGTGCAGCTATGGACCCACCTGAGTGGTGATTGTTGGTCCAGGGCCCAGTCTCATGTGCTGTCATTGATTAGAATGCTTTAAATCTGTTTAATGTCATTGCTCTTTATTGCCCATGTTTGCGTAGCGCACATCATCATGCCCTACTGTGCACTACTATGCAGCCGCAGCTACCAATGGCGGTTACAGATTTCAGTTTAAGACAGATACATTTTCCTTTGGTCAACTGCTTGTGGTCCATCTGAAGTTTCTTGCTGTTGTACTTCACTGCCCAGACAGACAATCAGCTAAGCCTCTGAGGCACCAATACCAGTCACACCCTCTAAGCCTCTCAGAGTTTTTACTGCTTCTACTGTTCCCTCAGCCATATCCTGGTCATTCTAGCCCTCTCCCCATTTCTGACCACAGTACAATACCTAGTATTATGGATGGACAGTTTCTCACAGTTTCTCCAGCTGGCCTGGTTGACATGGGCATCCTGAGGCGGTGTAGCAGTTGTCTCATGTACACTGACAACCCATTACTTCTATGTCACACAAATTCAATATGTGAAAGATGCTTCTATATTAAGAATCTAGAATCCATGCTATCTCACTCACAAAACGGCATATCAGATACTAAGGGGGTTGTCAGCTCACACAATTCACTTACTGCACCAACCATGCACACAAAACCTAGACCCACATATCCACAGATACTCACCAGAAGCCTACCTAAAGTTCAGAGACCTCCCAAACATAAACACACTTTACACAATCCACTACCAGGTGAAAACAGTACACACAAATTCACACATGCCAATGTCTTACCAAACAAGCCCCTAAGGCAGAATACAAAATCTAATGTTTTGATCATAGGTGGCTCCATTAAGAGACACATAGATGTCCCACCCACCAGGATGAATAAGGAAAAAGTCACGGTCAGCTTTCTGTCAGGTGTCAAGATCAGCCACATCACACATGCACTCAGGTCTCTTAACAACAGGTACTGTTATGACTCCGTCATAGCTCATGTTGGTGTGAATGACCTGAGACATACCTCTCTGGACTATATGAAAAAAGACATGATTGAGCTCTCTGAATATGTGTCCCAGACAGATATGTCCCTAGCCTTAAGCAGCATTCTACCTTCACCTAGGATGATGTCACAACACAGACAAAAAATGAATAACTTCAGCAATTGGCTTAGCTTCTGGTTTCATTCCAAGGGGATCCAGTACCTGTCAGCCTGGGATGATGTGGTTGATAGACCACAATGCTTTGCCAGACATGGTTTTCATCTGTCATCTCTTGACTTTTGGTTACTGGCTAAGGTACTTGCCTCCCCCATAGTGCCTTTTTTATCCAATGTCACAAAAACTAAATTTGTGATGTAAAAATATCCTTGAAAAACAACCTTCAGGTTATGCTGCTAAATGCTAGTAGTCTAAATCTAAAGCTGCACTCATTGGAAGCATTCCTCACTTTGGAAGACGTGGATGTCTGTGCAGTCACACAGACCTGGTTCAAGGCTGTTGAGAGCACCCCGGCCATGCTGGGACATAATGCCTTTCACATATTCAGACAACATAATGCACGTGTGAGAACTAAAGATGGAGGCATATCAATTTTCATCAAAGATAAATACACCTCTTAGAACAATTTCCTAGAGTTACTGCAAGTACAAATAACTGTAGGAAACACCCCCTCGTCCAAGTTAATATCAGCTACATTTCTCCCTCCATGAACCTTGATATCCACACTCCCTACTTGGATCTACTTGAGTCACTCAAAATACAAACAAACACTCTGGTTATGGGTGACTTTAACTACCTGTCCATAAATTGGATACATTATACGTGAACTAACACACTCACCCAAAGGTTCTCAGACTTCATTAACTCCAATGCCTTGGAAAAGATAGTTGGCACCACACTCCCTGGTGAAGTCTGATCATAAATCAGTCTTGTTCAAAGTAATGATTACATCAGGACCCCCCCCCCCCCCAGGAGATATTAGGCTAAAAAGCTTCTCTAAAGTCAACTACAGTCTCTTAAGAGACAGCATTAACAGCTTCAAAGTGCCTGTACCCAGTGACAACAAGGACACCTATACTGGGATATACACCAGTGTTCTGTATAAACACCTATACAATTGTGTTGACTCAGCCGTACCTAATAGGACCAAACCAAGATCCTTGTGAAAGAACAAGCCTGCCTGGTGGCCATCTGCCATAAATGGGCTATAGAAATTGCTGTCTAGGAACATGAAGGAAAGGTCTCAGAATTGGAAGCACACCCTTCTCAGTTTGAACAAGCAAATAAGTCATCTTGTAAAGTTCTCTAAAGCTAACTCTGAATCTAAATTAATATCCTTGGTTAAGGATAACCATAAAGCATTCTTTAGCTACATCCAAAACCTTAAAGGAAAAGCCGAGATTTGTGCTAAACTTGTGGTGAATGTCACCACATATATTGAACCTGTAAAAATAGCCAACCTAATAGCAGTCAGGTTCAGTGAAAACTTCTCCCACCTGTCCCTGCTGCATATACACAAGAACATTCCTACCACTTGTTCCCCACCTAGTATCTCCAAAGAGCAGGTCATAGCCACTCTGTCCAAAGCCAAAAACACAGCATTCATGAACCTGATAACATCCCAGGCTGCATTCAAAATGGTTTAAAACAGAGTTAGCAACACCTTTGAGTACTCTCTTTAACCACAGCCTAAGCACTGCTTTTGTCCCTGTAGAATGGAAAACAGCTACCATCATCTCCTTGCACAAAGCAGGTGCATCCACTGACCCTGTGAACTACAGACCCACAAGCCTAACCAGCCTTATCTGAAAGGCCATGGAGAGAATCATCATGGATCTTATCAACAAAGATAAAGGAAGCCTTCAAATGCTTTACCCAACCCAGTCTGGTTTTGTCAAGAGTAGATTGTGCCTGTTGAACCTGGTGGACTTCTCCAAGAATGTCGCAAGAGCCCTTAATAAGGGCAAATCTCTGCATACAGCCTACCTAGACTTAGCCAATGTCATTGACATAATCCCCCATTCAAGCATCATTGAAAAACTCACCCAGCAGGTGATCAACCCATATATTGTTAAGTGGGTTGCAAACTGGCTCACCAACAGAACACGTACAGTCAAAACAGGAGATTCCTGCTCCACAAGAAAACCTGTTACCAGTGGTATCCCACAGGGATCAGTGCTGGGGCCCCTGTTATTTGAAATCTACTTCTTGGAAGTATAAGTATAGGCAAAAACAAAAGGTCTGTGGCTGACAAAGTTTGCTAATGACTGCAAAGTCCCCAGATAATGTCAACATTCTACAAGAAGGCTTACTCAAATCATTGACTTAAACTCAATGCAAAAAATGCATTATCATGCCCGCCAGCAAGGGTAATGTCCCTGCAGATTACCATATAAATAACAGCACCCTAAGCTCTAATTCAGTAGTGAGAGATTTGGGCACTCAGGTTGACAGCAACCTTACCTTTGCTCAGCATGTCTCCACAGTGGTTAGGAAGGCTTTCAGCATTGCTCACCTCATAAGTAAGGGCATAGATTTCAAAACAAAAGAGGTTATAACCCTCCTGTGCTCTTCCCTCATCAGGCCAGTAACAGAGTACAATGCTTCCTTTGGTATGTACCTTACCAGGCATCTGCAGCAACTAGACAGACTTCAAATATTTCTCAAAGAAAATTCAGTGTCTTCACCACAAGTTATATGCAGACAAATTGAACTCACTCTAATTATACTCTGTATTGTATAGATTACTCAGGAGAGACCTGCCCCTTGCATACAGAGCAACCTCTGATCCTGCCTTAATGGCTATGCTGTACATTTAGAAGTCAAATGGTACACAATTCCCTTGCTCTAGGGACCTTAACCTAGTCTGTGACATCGACAGGACTTGATGAAGAGACAGATATGTCTCACAGAGGTTACCTCTTTACTGGAACAAACTTCCAATTCAAGTTAAACAGAGCCCCTGATTGATCCTAATTAAGCGTAATGTGGATGACTGGGTGGGAAACCGTAAATTCACTGCAGGGATTTCACCCGTGTCTCTCTTGATTAGCTGCAGTCAGTGCTGATTTAGATCAGCTTGTACTCATTGACCATATTTCTAGGTCTTATAGGGAACAAAGGTTGAACTTGGCTAGGCTTGTAAGGGCCCCTGAGCCATTAGCCTAGTAACTTTCTATGATCCTATGATACTATGATGATGACAATACCTTATTTTGATAATAGCTTGTTGTACTATCATAAGTATGTAACTATGAAAAGAAGATGTTGTAAAATTCAAGCTGTAGTCACAGGAAACCCTTTCTCAGATGCATATATAGGCAAAATACAAAGATCAACAATGGTTCTGATAAAACCACCTCACATTCAAGGCAGCTGTTCAAATCCAAAATTTAAACCATCTGATGAACAAGTACATAAATACAATCAGAAATGCAAAGAGGATAGCTGATACCAGCACGAGAGCAGCAGGCTGTCTTCGCTTTTTGCTTGCTAAAAAAGCAAGAAAATTAACTAAAATCCAGCATTGGTAAATGGTTAAAAGAAGTCGAAAATCTCAAAACTCACTGCTATGTTTTAAAAGAATAAAATAAAAAATGTGACCAAACTTAGTGACTGAAAGAACTCAGCTTTATCTGTGTATGATACATGCTTCCATCTACTGACTGGACTTCAACAGATCATCTTTTCAGAACAGCTTTATCCATGAAAAATATCTACTTACATCAATAAAAAAGTCATACATCAAAACTGAAAAATATCCATAAACATGAGTTAAGAGTATGTAGGGACTCAAGCAGACACTGCTGATTAAGTCAGTTACAAACTTGCCAGTAAGACATTCAAATAAGGGAGATTTTACAAATTGTCATATGTAAGATAAAGAGAAAGTGAAAGGTCAAGATACATTATACTATCTATATGCACTTTGAATATTCTACTTTGCCCTTAACTGCCTTAGATAATGAGGGTACAGTATTTCTTTTGGTCAGAAGCAGATAACTTTTAGGTCAAAGAGTTTTCAGAATATTGTCGACCTATTTGGATGGCAAATTCTTTAGTTGTACAAGTAGTCTACTGTATGCATACTTATTTGGAAAGAAATGCATAAACTTACTTATTTTAAGATAATAACTATATATTATTTGTTTTAGAATTTAAATTTCAGTGTTTAGGCTAATGTTTTACTTTTAGCTTAAAATGCATATGTATATTATGGGTGTCATCAGCTATGTCATATTTTCCCACTGAAAATTAACTGTTCAGAGCTAACTGCTAACATATAAATGGTTAATGGCTAGTTTATTTTATTAATAGTATACCTTACAGTATTTATTTAACATTTGTTTAGCAGGAAAGTCTGACATGGAACAAAGCCAATTTTCAGCAGAGGCCAAGGCAGAAATGCTCCAGACGCATGTCTTTGTAATGTGGGAGGAAACAGAGTACCCAGAGAAAATCTACATGAATGCAGTGAGGACATGCAGACTCCACACAGAAGGCACTCCAGCCGAGAATCAAACTGGAGAACCTCTTGCTGTAAGGTGACAATGCTACCACTGCACCATATGCTTTTATTTTGCTAGTTTTGAATAACTGGTAGCAGTTATAACTTAAAGCTAGGGAACAAGGTGGTCATGATGGAGAATTACCTATTACTGACATTCTGAAAAAAATGTTATGTGAGTATGTACATGCAAAATAATTCTTGTCCAGTTTCAGTTTTTGCTGATAACTTTGAAGTGGAATATGCTAGTCATAGTCTAAGGTGGGTAACATCCTGGTTAGACAGTAGTCACAGCTATGATCTATAGCTGTTAAGTGTAAAGCTTATCTGAGTATGGTAGGTCATGTCTCTAACCCATGATAACAGCGCACATTTATACATTTGTCCCAAAAGCTAGTTACCTTTTGTTTATCTTGTATCAACAGTGTGAATTATACCCTATAATATTGGTTCAGTCTAATATTAAAAAGTTATAGTAGTAGTGTGGAACTTAAAGTCTATAGCCCATTTCCATCACAGTTACTACATGTAAGTTCACTGCAATCTAATTATTTATGTTAGGATTTATTTTTTTAATTTTTAATACTCATATATATTTATTGTGTGTTACTGATTGCAGACTTTCCATTAATACTTGTCTTCATTTGCATTTTATATTTATTTCCTTGAAAAATAATTCTATACACTGTTCTCTGCAAATCTTACTACCCAAATACATTATAATCCATTCCTTTCACATGAAATTGACACTGTAAGAAGTGGTAAAATATTAGTACTCCTTATACCCTTTTAATTAAGATCTATTGCTTTTCATCCAGT
>NC_056731.1:1051594273-1051616773 GCF_019279795.1 Protopterus annectens | reverse complement strand
AACATACAGGTTGTTGCCTAGCTGGGAGAATTTATCTATTATGTCCGAGTGGGGAATAGTGTTGAAGGCTTTCGCTAGGTCAAGGTAGGTGGTGTGCATGGTCTTCCCCTCATCCATGGCTTTGAGGTCTGTTTCAAAGATGTCAACCAAGTTTAACAGGCATGCTCTCACTTTGACAAAACCAAACTGTGTGAGTTCAAGTGTTTGGACGTTGCCAATGTCCTTGTTTTTAAGGTCCATGATAATGCGTTTCATGGCCTTGCAGGTCGGGCTACTTAGTCTGATGGGCCTATAATTGCTTAGGTTGGTGGACGCTCCACCTCTGTGTAGAAGGATGATATTGGCTGTCCTCCATTTGGCTGGTACAAAGCTGGTGCTCAGGCGTTTGTTGAAATGGATGCCTAATGGTGCTGAGACCTCTTGCCTGAATTGATGACTAAAGGTTCTGAGAGCTCTTGCCTGAGTTCATGTAGTACGCAGCCAGGGATGTTGTCGGGTCCCATTCTTGCTTTATATTTTGCCTTTAAGAGGGCATTAAAGACCTGCTACCTGGTGATGAGAGGAGGGTGGGAGGTGCTGGGGATGTCCTGGCTTACTGATGGGGGGGGGGAGTTTTCACTGACCCTGTTTGCTAGCAGGTTGGCTATATCTATGGCAATTGTGTATGTGTTTTTCTTGACCACCAATTCAGAGCAGATTTGGTTGTTACCTTTGAGATTGGGGACGTATGTGAAGAAGGCCTTGTGATTGCCCTTAGTGAATGTGGCCAATTTGAACTAGAAGTTAGCCTTAGAGGACCGTAATTACTTGTTCAGACAAAGGAGAGATTGCTTCCAACTTGGCACCTGCTCCTTCTTGGCCCAGGGCAGCAACTTTTTCCTTTTATTATAGAGTTTGCTTATTGCTGCTGTCCACCAGACAAGTTTACGTTCCTTAAGGAAGATGATTTGATTCTGTCAGGTATTGCTGAGTCCATGTAGGCACTCATATAATTTTTTGTTGTAGGCTTGGACATTAGTGTTATTTCCAACTGAAGGGACGGTGGCTGTGAAACTGCTTATACCTGCTCTCATGAGGTTGTAGTCAGCTTCAAAAAAGATTTTTGTTTCACCCTGGCAAGGGGGAGGGAGGCAGGGGAGATGGTGCTCAGGCGTTTGTTGAAATGGATGCCTAATGGTGCTGAGAGCTCTTGCCTGAATTGATGACTAAAGGTTCTGAGAGCTCTTGCCTGAGTTCATGTAGTACGCAGCCAGGGATGTTGTCGGGTCCCATTCTTGCTTTATATTTTGCCTTTAAGAGGGCATTAAAGACCTGCTACCTGGTGATGAGAGGAGGGTGGGAGGTGCTGGGGATGTCCTGGCTTACTGATGGGGGGGGGGGAGTTTTCACTGACCCTGTTTGCTAGCAGGTTGGCTATATCTATGGCAATTGTGTATGTGTTTTTCTTGACCACCAATTCAGAGCAGGTTTGGTTGTTACCTTTGAGATTGGGGACGTATGTGAAGAAGGCCTTGTGATTGCCCTTAGTGAATGTGGCCAATTTGAACTAGAAGTTAGCCTTAGAGGACCTTAATTACTTGTTCAGACAAAGGAGAGATTGCTTCCAACTTGGCACCTGCTCCTTCTTGGCCCAGGGCAGCAATTTTTTCCTTTTATTATAGAGTTTGCTTATTGCTGCTGTCCACCAGACAAGTTTACGTTCCTTAAGGAAGATGATTTGATTCTGTCAGGTATTGCTGAGTCCATGTAGGCACTCATATAGTTTTTTGTTGTAGGCTTGGACATTAGTGTTATTTCCAACTGAAGGGACGGTGGCTGTGAAACTGCTTATACCTGCTCTCATGAGGTTGTAGTCAGCTTCAAAAAAGATTTTTGTTTCACCCTGGCAAGGGGGAGGGAGGCAGGGGAGATGGTGACTTCAAAAGTGATCACTTAATGGTCAGATCTTACCAAGGAGAATAACACTCTAAGGGTGGTATAGTGGCTACTCATGTTGCTTAGTACCAAGTCCAGGGTGATTTCACCTCTCATGGGGGTGTTGACAAGCTGATCCAAATGTGTTGGCACTGATGAAGTTGAGGAATCACTGGGCATTCATGTTTGGGCTAGAATAGGTCTTCTACTGTATGGTTAGGTAGTTAAAGTCACCCAGAATCAGGTGTGAGGGTTGAATCTTGATGGATTCAAGTAATTCCAGAGAGGTGGAGTGGGCTTCCTGAGTCATGGCTTGAGGTCTGTAGCTAGCTATGATTTGAACAGGTGTTTTGTCAACAGTTAATTGCACCTGGAGTGTCTCCTGTACGTCATACTGTTTGACCAGCCTGGAGGTGAGTATGTCTTTGATAAATATTGAAACTCCACCTCCACCTCCATTTGGGGTCTAAAAGTATGGCAGGATGAGTAACACAGTAAGACTGGGGTGCTCTCCGCAGCTTTGAACCAGGTTTCAATGAATGCACAAATGTCAGCATTTTCCAGGGTGAGGAATGCTTGCAGTGAGTGCAATTTCATGTTAAGGCTCCTAGCGTTTAGCAGCATTACCTTTAAATTTCATTTAGAAGAATTTTTTTACATTGGTAATTTTGTCCTTGTGACTTTGCCTAAAAAAGGCACTATGGGGGAGGCAAGAGCCTTTTCCAGAAGCCTGAAGCCCAGGGAAGACAGATGGAGGCCATTTCTGGCATAGCATCATGGTCTTTCAATCATGTCCTCCCAGGCTATCAGGTACTGGATCCCCTTGGAATGACACCAGAAACTAAGCCAATTGTTAAAGTCAATCAATTTCTGTTTGTATTGAGACATCATTCTGGGTGACTATAGGATGCAGCTTAAGGCTAGGGACATAGCTGCCTGGGACACATATTCAGAGAGCTCAGTCATGTCTCTCTTCATATAGTCCAGAGAGGTACATCTCAAGTCATTCACATCAACATTAACAATGACAGAGTCATAACAATACCTGTTATTAAGAGACTTGAGTATGTGTGTCATATAGTGGATTCTAGCACCTGACAAGCAATTTACGGTGACTTTCTCCTTGTCTAACTTGGTGAGGGGCACAACTGTATGTCTCACGATAGAGTTTCCTATGACTAGCATGTTGGGTTTGCGGCTGGGCAGGCTGTGAGACACAGGTGTGTGTACTATATGTGATGTTTGGTGCTCTGGGCTGTGATGTGCGTGTGTGTTTTTGTCTCAGAGGTCTCTTTTTTTTAGATATGTTTTTGTTGAGAACACGTGCATATGTGGGCGTATGTTGTACAAGAGGGTGATGTTATATGTGTGGTGTTTGTGGTGCTTGAGGAGACAACCTTCGCAGTGCCAGATGTACTGGCTTGAGACTGAGACAGCAAGGATTCTAGGTTCTTAATGTAACTGCATCTCTCTGATATTGTGTTCCTTGGTTGTCAGTGTGCATGAGGCAGTTGTTACACTGTCTCAGGATGCCCATATTAACCAGACTAGCAGAAGAAACCATAGGAAATTGTTCATCCATGGTTGTCAGAATCTGTTGAAGAGAGGTCACGGATGGTAGAATGGGTACTTTCTGAGGAGAATACCTGTAGGTGTGAGTAGAGCTGGATAAAATCAATACAGTAGCTGCAAGGAAGGGCCTCACTTACACAGGAGTGCTGGTAAGGGAAAAATGCAGCTGAGATACCTTGCAAACAAGCATAAACCTGGGAAAACCATGGGTTTAAGTACCACAAAAACAAAAGTAAAATAGAAACACTGGAATTTACCAATCAACCCTTGTCCCTGAGCTCTTAGCTAAATACCCTATGCCAGAGCAGTTCCAACCAGTTCACTTACTCCCACTAAGTGCAGGTAGTCCCCAACCAACGGAAGATGGCATAGCAGAAAACACACAAATCACACAAACAGATTTGGATACAGCAAAATCTGTAAACAGCCTATGCTAAAGATATTTAAACTCTATTTAGATTGATTTAACACAAGAGGACAAATACGCACGTAAATATAAGAGCAGAATAGTTGACACTCAGTAAATTAAACAGTTAAAACAGTAAAACAGTGAAAAAATACAGTGCAAATGTAATGCAAGTTAATAAAACAGCACAATTAATCAAATACAAGTGCAGTGTAAGTCAGAATAAATTGAAAAATGGCATTTAGTTTTGTAGATTGTGGCTCAAAGCTGTGTTAAAGTGATTATGTACCTACTGGCTATACACACACACATACACACACACACATGTATATATATGGTTCCCTATCAGAAGCCTGAAACACTATAAGCCTGAAATTCAAAATCCTGAAACTCAAAATCCTGAAAACACAAATAATACTAATATGTCACTATAAAGACACTAATATCTACCAACTGACCCTGACCCTAACCCTAACCCTAAGGTCCGTCACTATCGCACACTCACCTGACCCGCGTCCTAACCCTAACTCACTTAAACCGCCCCTAACCCCAATATTTGTCACTATTGCATACATGCCTAAACTGCGCCCTAACCCTAACTCACTTAAACTGCCCCTAACCCTAACATAAAATCAATCAAGACACTTACCTGAACCCAACGCATGACCTAACACCACAGGGCTAACAATAGCAAAGCCACAATGACGTCAGTATGTCCATTTTGTGTTTTCAGGATTTTGAGTTTCAGGATTTGGGGTTTTCGGGATTTTGAATTTTCAGGCTTTTGGTTTCAGGATTTTGATTTTCAGGCTTATAGTGTTTCAGGCTTCTGATAGGGAACTATATGTATATATATATATATATATATATATATATATATATGTGTGTGTGTGTGTGTGTGTGTGTGTGTGTGTGTGTGTGTGTGTGTGTGTGTGTATGTATAAATATATATATATATATATATATATATATATATATATATATATATGTACGTATGTATATATACATATGGGTCTTCTTCAGTAGACTGAAATTAGACTTAACTGAAACTTTCTTTACCGAGACAACATCACCAAAATTTGAATAAACTGAAGCTTCACATTACTGCATATTTTTACAGGGAATGGGGGCACTTGGCCAACATGGGGAAATTTACCCCTTTTCCCAGTGTAGTGCCATTCCAGAGTTGGTCTATTTTGTTAGTGGGGTGGGGGAGGGTGGTTTTGACATACTGCGGTTAATATTGGGCAAGTGCCTCCATTCCCTGTAAAAAAAAAAAAAAAAACAGTAATGTGAAGCTTTGGTTTATTCAAACTTCAGTGATGTCATCTCAGTAAAGTAAGTTTTGATTAAGTGTAATTTCAGTCTACTGCAATAGACCCATAAATATATATGTATATGTGTATGTATATATATATATATATATATATATATATAAATACGTGTGTGTGTGTGTGTGTGTGTGTGTGTGTGTGTGTGTGTGAGTCTTTGTGTTTTATATATATATATATATATATATATATATATATATATATATATATATATAGATATATAGATATATATGTATATGTATACATACACACACACGGGTTCACTACGAAATTTCGAAATACCCAAAATCTCAAATTTCAGAGCACCAAATTCGGAATCTCGAGATCTTGGAATCTCGAAATTGTGAACCCCCCCCCCAAAAACATTGCCCAGTACAGTAAAACATGTGTATGCAGGAGGGCAACGCACCTGCACCCCCCACACCCCCCACAACTTAAATATACCAACTCTGAGATCGCATTACCGAGAGAACAAGGGATATCTCCCGGTCCGCGCTGTATACTGATCTCCGTTCAGAATTTCGAGGTTTTGAAACTTCAAACATATGATCTTCAATCATATGAAATTCGAAGTTTTGAGCTTTGAAATTCTGAATGGAACCCATACACACACACACACACACACACACACACACACACACACACATATATATATATATATATATATATATATATATATATATAATATAGATAGATAGACATATACATTCAGAAGCCAGCCTTAAATTAGCCACCCATAGTTTCGTGCACTCAATACTGATGAACCTTAATCTAACACTAAATCCATATACTAAAGTGGCATAACTGAACATGCATAATTCCAGAATAATATTTTTATAGTTGAGCCTTACACCCTTGCCCCTCTATAACGAGGCTGTACTGCCAAACTCACAAATGTCTACATATAACTAAGTAAAAAGTTATATTCACTTGGAGAACGTTTATCTTCCTTTTCTACAAGATAGTATAACCATGAAGGTGGTATGTTTGGAAAATTGAGTGTGTGGGGACAGAACCCCTGCAGGTATCGATGTAGGTGATCGAAGTTCCTTGTGGAATATTTGCAGATGTCTTCTGTTGTGAATGTGTTTGCAACATTCAATGTGTGGAATGTCATGACTAAGGGATATATGCTCTTAAAGTTTTATTATTCCATTTTGAAAACAGCCTTATTCAGCCACTTCATAAGCATGCTGAAAGACTGCATATAACGCAACATGTGTTTTCCAGTTCAGCTTTTGCATGTTTGTGAGTATAGAACTTTGATCATACAGTTAATTATTATATGTTCATGTAAAGTTTTGTCCGTTTCTATATATAAAACAAAATGCTATTCATAGGAAGTAAATAAATAAACCACTTAAGCATTTTTGTGGGGAACAAGCCTTTACTTGTCTAATGAAATTCTATTAGCTATCAGCAAATGTCAAGCAAAACAAACAAACAAAAAAAGAAAAATGTACAAATAATTTCACATTGATCATGTATAGGAAAAGGGTGCAGGTCCTAGAAATGTTGGGATATAGAACCCTTTTCATCCCTTTAAAAAATAATCTTTATGTCTTGTTGGCTTCATATTTTATAGCTTCCTCTATGAGTGGACAAAAACGAATGCATAGAAGATCAGGATGTCCTAACTGTATTCACCAAAAATATCTTGCCAAATAATAGTTTTTCAGTATTTTTGTGCAGGGGCAAGCTGCTGTGTACCCCCTGATGTGGGTGGCAAGATACCCACAGCCTCTGAACTTATATATACTAAGCTTATGGATGAACCAAATTGAATAAAGGAGAAGTTTTCCCCAAAAGGGAATCACATCTGGCACAACTTGCCGATAGTGATTTCCTATGGAGGATCTTGGATTGCTTGTGATTTGAAGCTCAGGCAGTCAAAGCACAAGAGTTCAAGCTTTATCCACCAAAAGGTTATCGTACTTTACATTAATATTTAGTTTGGGAAAATAGTTTTGGGAACATCATTTTCATTAATAGTTTTTTCTCCTGCTCTATCCTCAGTCCATTTGAAATGAAAATAAATGCTACTTTTATAAAGAAATGTACTTATTTTTCAGCTATGAAGTTATACTATGAAAATAAACATACACTTGTTGACATATTTAACATTTTCAAGTCACAGTAAACATATTATGCATTGTTTTTGACAAAGAGTTAAGATTAACTTTGCTGGCAACTGCCAAGTTGCAAAGGAAACTGGGAACCAGAGGTTTTACAGAATACTTTATATTAAGGTATTTCACTCATTTTCTAAGTGGACCATCTGGTGTTGTGACATTTTTTAACTGATTATAAAAAGGAAGGAGAAGAAAATTAGCACTAAAAACTAATAGTGAAAGTACAGGACACATAAATGTCACAATAAGAAAATTGGGACTTAATACGTGACCTCTCATTCACACTTACTTTCTGTATAGACATTATTACAATGAAGGTGATTTCACAGCAGCAAGGAGTGCCATTGCTAAAAATGTTCTCCTACATAGCCTTGAATACAGACTTTTATTAGTAACTTTACACTATGCTAGCAATGCATATAAAATTCAGACTGTTAAAAACAAGATCTTCATATTGACATGCTTAGCCAAATTCCTCACACATCACTGCAATCTCATAAAAGAACTGCACTCGTTACCTGTGAATGACAGGGCATACTTTTGTTAAGCTGCTTACGTTTTAGAGTCTTACTAGGATACTGTCCACCTTAAAGTCAAAATTGCAGTTGAAGGAACAAACCTACTCTGTATGAGTTTGTACACTGGGCAGGCCCTTTTTGAGAAATAAAATGGGGAAAATGGCCATTTTATGTCCTGGTTGTCCAACCTGGAACCATCTGCCAAAAGATATGAAGGTACTGTCAACAATTAAATACTTCAAAACATAACTGGCATGCACATCACCAGTGAATCGACCTGCAAATGATTCAGGAATAATGGACATGAGTCTGTGAGATCACACAGGTCAAATGATATGTTAAAACCAATATGTGCCAAAAGATGCATTATACTCACTAATTGGTCTGATGAGATGCAAGTGAAAGAGAATTAAGACATCTTTGGATCTAGTTGAAATCTCTTTGGTAATTAGATGAGTCAGGGAAAATACTTTTTCAACTGCTGCAGTGATATGATGATTAAACAATAAGGAATTATCAACAAGAGTACCTAGACCCTTTATGACAGTGTCTGAGTGGAGAGTGTATCACCCATGTGGTATGTAAAAGTGCATTGCTAACCAAAATGAACTATGCTACATTTATTCACATTTAATTTTTGACCATTACCCTTGTACCAATTCTTAACACAGTCTTTTCCATGACAGAGTCATTGTGAGTCAGTAATAGATTGAATAAAAGCACACAGTTTGTAGTCATCTACAAACTTAGATAACTATAGGTCAGGAGTACTGGCATGAAGAGCTGGAAAAATAGATGTCAAATGGGAGAGGGCTCAGTGCTTAGCCTTGAAGAACACCACTGATATTTTTTTTTGTTTTCAGAAGTAGTATCTGCATCTCTAACCACATGAGTTCTGTCAATCAGTTAGCTATCCTATGAAAAAACATAAGGATTTATATTCAGTTTTGCAAGACTGTCAATGATGACTGCATGAGGGATAGTATCAAAGGCCATTGGCAGGACTACATATGCTGTAGGTACTGAAAACATGCTAGCCATTGTTTTGGTTTCTTTTTCAAATTAATTAACATGTTAAAGAGGCAGGAACTTTTATTGACAAAAGCTGAATTGATAAGAGTCCTGGGATAAAAGTTTCTCAATATCAAGATTAATGAAGTGTGACATAATACAGTCCATAGCTTTACATATAAAGCTAGGTAGACAAATAGATCTTTAATTAAAATGGCCCATGGATGGGCCATCCTTGCGTAATGGCATTACAATGGCTATTTTCCAGGTTTTAGAAATAAAACCAGTGGGGAAATTTAGATTATGGAGGTTAAACAGGGGTTTAGATAGGCCCTGTTTGCCGTTGATAATCAGGAAACCAATTATATTATCAGAGTCCATGGATAAGGAGTTGTGTTCTTAGCCTTTCAGAGGACAGAGAGTACTTGCAACACAGAAATTAAAGGGGATGGCTAGGATTTTGGAATATATAGCTATAGGTTGAGTAAAATCTGTACATTTAGAATGTATGATGTTATCTATTTCTTTAGCTCTGAGTAGACAGCACTTTTATTGACAAGCTCTGAACATTGTTGAGTGTTAGTTCTTAACTTTCTGATCTAGATAAAGGATTTATAGTTATTTTTGGTTTTAGTGGTCATTTTTAAGTCATACTCTGCACACCGGGGATCACGTCAGTCGCCCTGCTAGACAGGGGTTCAGGGAAGTAAATAGTGTGGGAAGAAATAGCCAGGGAATTGTTATGGCTAGTCTTGTATAGGCCCTAGGGCTGATAGCCTAGTACCAACCTATGAACCTATGAACCTATAAATGCAGCATTTTGACACATAAGCAAGACTATACTTTCTGACTCAGTTGCAGCACTTCAGATTTTGAACTATCATGTGAAGCTTCCTGAGTGTAAATCAAGCCTCCAGAAATCCACTCATTTTACTGTTTACAGTAAAAATGCCATGTTCTGTATCAATTAAATTATGATATATTTAGGGGTCTGTGTTTGCCTACCGAAAAAACAGATCCTCAAATGACTAAATATCGAATGTAAAACATCCAAACAGAAAATTACCAAACAGGTATGACTTTGAAAATACATTCATCAATTGACTGTAGTTGGCCAACATCATGAACACAACCAACCAAGGTGGAGGGCTGCACCCCCACACCCTCCATAACTATATATACCAACTCAGACATTGCACTACACTGGGGAATAGGGCAAATTTAAAAGGTTTCCTTCACTTACCTTTTGCATCCCTTTACTTCATGGTTGTTGGCCAACTATGGCAATTCGATAAATTTATTTTTGAAGTTATACATGTTTGGTAATTTTCTGTTTAAATGTTTTACTTTCAATATTAACCATTCAAGATCTGTTTTTACGATGGCCGAACATGGGCCCTATATTTAGTTGCTTTTTAATATTTTAAAAAGAATTCATTTATTAAACAAATATACTTTTTCACAAATAGTCAAATCCTCAACACAGATCATGGAAACTGCAGCATTCATTAACCAAAAGTAAACAACCAGGTCATAACTCCAATGTAAAATATGAGTACTGAGACTGACAATTTCATGAGCTACTGAGAGCTTTCAGACTGGACAAATTTGATTTTAAACAACTGATAGATTTTCTTCACAAAAAAAAAAAAACGAAGAAAAAGTTATAATGGAAAATGTACAAGAGTTCTGAAACAACACTTCTTTATAAACTACTGCAATTTGCATCTTATGAATATTGTAACTGAACTCTTAATGACATACTTAAGGCATCAGCACTATTTTTGTGTCATAGTTGCTGATTTTGCATGATGAACAGTTATGTGCCTTGTAGATACAATTCAAAGACACAATGAGCACAAATATAGAAAGCCAAAAAATCGCTAATATGCAAATGATTGAAATGAGTAGCAGTATTAAAATGAGGGCAAACTGCATATCTAAACAGTATGGAGGAACAATACAGAAATGTATATATTCAGCACAGAAAGATATTACCACTATGGTGGTTGACTGCAGCAAAATATTGTAGTTGCAGGAGGCCTACCACAAAATCATGTAAGGGTTAGCCATTGCACTAGTAAATACGTTTATGCAAAAGGCTGTTATGAGTAGTGGTAGTCATGGTGTTGCACATCATTGCTCTCACTGGTATCAAGTCATCTGTCTTATGACATGCCATGTCCCCCATGACAAAGATATGACCACAACCATGTGGACTGAGTACAATACGAGAGCTGGGTGAGATGTTTTGTCCTCACATGCAATCCCAGAACATGCAAGGAGTACTTATTCAGGTAGACACCAATGTATGTGTGGCCTTAAGAATCTTGGCAGAAGGAACTTTTCCACAACCAACAGCAACTACACTGGGCATATCCCAGATCAGCCTCAAGGATACATCAGTTCCTTGATGCCATGTTACATCATGTGGGGGGGTATCTGTTTTTAACAGATGCTGCAGAGAAAAAAAATGCAACACAACAGCATAATCAGTTTCCCTGATGTCCTGGGGAGCCATAGACTCTACTTAAATTGCAATAAAGGCAAACCTAGGAAGGAGGGGGGTATATCAGCGATATGGGGTTCCACTCTGTCAACTGTTGGATGATCTGTAAGGCACAGGGTATAATTGTATTCTGTTTCTGCATGCCACCAGGGTTTCTGCATAGCACATGTATAACTTATATCTAGAGTTTGTGTAAGGCTGTTTTCTACAGGGACATCTTATTGGTGATGCTGAATATACTGTAGCACTATGGCTAATGACACCAGTTAGATGCTTTGTCTACAACTGCAGTACATGGGTTGGCGGAAATCATGTTGAGTATTATGGAGAGAATTTGTAAACAATAACACCCCAGATGGCTGCTTGATAAATGTTCAAGTTATACATGTCTTTTAACGGTGCTACCTGTGAACCTCTGCTTAACAAATACAACCAAGAGTGATAGGCAACCTGCACTATAACCCCAACAAAATAGGTACTAGGTAGCTAGTCCCCCAGAATAATATGTGCATGTCATAACTAACCCCACAAACAGACATCACACAAGTAATACTGTTACACCTTCTGTTGCAATTATCACCCAGCACAACAACTCATAGCATTGTCATTACAATAATGAATGGATTGAATACTCACTCCTTGGTCTACAGGTAGGATTTTTGATCTTGTGAAGTATAACAGGACAGAACCCTTATAACCTATGTAGAATTTACACTGTAACATCAGTTATCCTACATGTACCCTATCATGCTGGTAGACACACAGTGTATAAAGTTCCCACCTCACAATAGAAGTATGGTTGTCACATGTAACCAATGACATAAACAGATAAACGCATATTAGCACACTGCCATGGATGTCTTGAAATATGAAAACATACAGCAGTAAAAGCTGAGTAAAATATGAATCCCGACTCACTTACCTTTATGAAAACTAGTTGCTTGTACTAACTGATGAAAACAACTGTCAGGTTTTCTCTTCGGGGTACTCTTGCAATCTCTGCGGGCGATCACAAATAAAATACAGAGGAATGTACATAAGGCAGATCAAGGCATACATTATTGAGAATGGCATTCATAATGTTGGTTGCATTTATAAAATAGTAATAGGAAAATCTAACCACAGCTATCAGGTCACCATCCAGCATGACTCTTAGACCAAGTATTGCAGACTCAATTCACAGCTCTACATTCACCATCCAGATAAGCAGCTGAATATAACATTTTATTTTTATTTAACATTTGTTTACCAGGAAAGTCCAACTAGGAATGAGGCCGATTTTCAGAGGAGACCCAGGGAGAAATGCTGCAGACACATCTTTGAAACATGGGAGGAAACCAGAGCACCTGGAAGAAACCCACATGAACACAGAGAGGACATGAGACTCCACACAGAAGGCACTCCAGCCAACAATCAAACCGAAGAACCTCTTGCTGTGAGGGGACAACACTACTGCTGCACCACTGTGCTGTCCAACATGATATGTGATTTCTAAATAACGGCTTGAGCAACAGTAAAATCAATTTGTAGGGAATTTATTTTAACTAGACTGATTCACTCAAGTAAACTGAGTAAATGAAATTATAGTATGACCAACACAGCTGCAGAAGTAGAGTCACATGAATATTAGAGAGGGATAGCGAAGTTGCAGTGCTATATGATGTTGCACTAGTTTAGTATATCACACAGTGGGTGCAGCATTGTTATCCCTTTTGGATATGTATTAAGATAAGAAACGAACCTGAGAACTCTGTTTCAGATATTCCTGGGACAAACTTCAAACAGAATGGAAATAACAAGAAAGCCATACCAGGTAGTGCACATCTCATTAAACAAGGAAGTGACAATCAGAATCTATTGTCAGTTAGAGAATGATGGAAAACCAAAACTGAACACACTTCCATACGATTATTCTGAGTCAATGAGCAAGAACTCTAAAGAGTAGAACTTCAGCATTGTAGAGGTATTTATCACCAGAATGAAAGGGATGCAAGAGAGAAAATAGGCTGATACATTGCTTCATCAGCTGTATAGTCTCTACTTCCTAAATATTTACTAAGAAAGCATAGATATTACATAGCTTCTAAGTTGTAAATTAACTTTCCTCTCTCCCAAAATTTTTGTGTAAAAAGAGGCTGGAATGTTCTATTCTGAAGCAGGTAGACTTTGCCTCGCTATTTTTTGGGTGATTTCAGAGAGTACTCTGAGGCAAAGTAAAAGACCATTGTAGTTGGAAGACTAAAGTTTAAATGATCATTTCTTAAATCAAGAGGGTTCTCAATGTGGTATCAGATTGATTCTGGCAGGAGAGTATTTAATGGTTTCAAAATACATCTGAAGGTAGTCACATAGAAATGATACTGCTGAAATTAAACATATACATAACTGACTTTGTGATGTTTTATGCTTGCTAATAAAAATTGTCAATGCTGCAGCTTTGTCTAGTTCCTTTGCTAGTGAGACAGATGCAGATAGCTTGAATTTGCATTTTTCTGATGCCTGGAACAGGGTGCCTACCTAATTCACTTTCAGTTTCTCCAGACCATGCGCTTATGTTGGAGGGATGGATGCATACTGTTATCTGTCTTGAACCATATGTCAGAATACTAACTGTGCCACGCCAGTGGATGTCAGGTCATTAGTCATACAAAGACATTTTATTCCCAATACTCATTTTATTAGATACCCTGTGTTTTAAACACGTGTTTATATCTTATATAGCTTTTATTATTTATTTTATTTATTTATTTATATTTGTTGACCGGGAGTGTCCGACTGGACGTAGGTCCATTTTTAGCGGAGGCCTGGGGAGAAAAGCTCCATGGTTAAAATAAACAGACAGTAGTTACATTGGATTACATAGCGATTAACAATTTACATAGCAATTACTTACAACATATTTATAGATGAAGAACATAGTACATCAGTAGACAACTAGAATCTTTATCTGTGAAGTACATAACAGACATTAACAAATGTTACAAGAAGAAGTTCCTGCTGTATAATAAGTACTGGCTTATGAACATCTGAGCATGCTATAATCAATGTAGTTAGTGGAGTGGAAAGAAAGGTAGTGGTTGGATGGGGAGGGTTATATCAGAGTGGGAGTTGCAAGGGCATAGCCAGCATGTTTTTAGGTGTGCTTTTAGGAAAGTTTTGAAGTGGGTGCATGATGGTATGGAGGTAATTGTGGGTGGGAGGGAGTTCCATAATTTGGCTATGGTGCAAGAGAATAGTGCTTCACCAGCAGAGTTATTGGCTTTAGTGATCTGCAAGTGATTTTTGTTGCTGGATCTTAGTGGTCTGGTGGTGCGATAAGGTTGGAGTAGATTCTGGAGGGATGGGACATTTAGTGGATGGTTTACTAGTTTGTGGGCGAGTGAGAGTTGATACCATTGAAGGAGGTGAGGGAGTTCAAGCCAGCCCAGTTCAACAAGTGAGAGACAGTGGTGACTACGGAAGGATGCTCCTGTGGCGAATTTGGCGATTTTGTTGTAGCAGGTCTCTAGCTTGTTTAGATCGCATTGCCTTAGGTTGGTATATAATGGAGAGGCATAAAGTAGGGTGGAGATAAGGTGGGAATTTGCTATTGAAATCTTTGCTTCTTTTTTATGTTTTATGTATGTATTTATTTATTTATTTATTTATTTTTTTTGAGTAATTGTATTACTCAATGCTTCTGTGCTTGTATTTTTTTTAGTCTACAATAATTTTTGGTTATGCCATAACTGAGACTCAATTAGAAAGTGCAGGAGATAGCTTCATAGGGTAGTAATTAATCTTAACCTCAAACAACCCATCAATAAGTTAAATCAATTTAACACAGTAGTGCTAAGAATATTCTAGTTTCCCTGGATAAAAGATTGTTGCAAGCTCATTGCTTAAGTTTATGACTAGCCATCTGTTTATTGATGCTTTTGAAGATAGTTAAGGAGGTTCTCTGTTTGATGTCTAAAATGAGTCTAATCTAAAAATACAGAAAGCAGAATGTCAGATCCAATAATTCGTCAGTACAGTTTAATGTCTTTTGAAAGGGCATTTTTTAAGATTATTCATTTTACAGTGATGAAGGCTGTTGAAAATTGTGGGTCAGTTATTGTAAGTAAACTAATTGGAGGCCATTGAGTGTCAGAGGAACACAGAAGGTCTGAATTAAGTCAAGTGTTTTTTTCAGAGCAAGATACCAGTATGGATGAGTAGAGCACATGTCTAGGAGCTGAAATACAAGTCTGAAAAAGGATGAAATATAAAGTTCTTCTACTTAGGGAAATCAATACTGAAAATATAACTATCAATGAGGGGGCAAAAGGGTGAGTCTGGGAATGTAATTAAGAGCTACATTTTTGATAATGATAAATGGGAGTGAATTGCAAACAGGAAGAAGGACTGAGTTTAGGCATGAACAGATGCTGCAAAGCATTGTTTATGGCAAAGTGTAGGGATAATGGGATCACTTCATATGTATGTATATACGATGGAATGGGCTTGTTAGCCAAGAACAAATAGACTGAGTTAGAAAGAACAGTCATTAGGACATACAGGCAAGAAATGGAGATTGTAGTTGAGAAAAAGAAGAGTGATTATTCAGTGTGAGTGTAAAAGAAAGGATTGTCTGGGAGGATCGGTATGAATGGAGGAGAATGGTACATAAAAAGCAGTCAGAACAATAAAATAATGGTGGCAATAATTAGCATTGTGATGACTTTTGAAATGGAATGTGAAAAAGTAAAACAAACTGGTGAACCAAACAAAAACACAATCCAGGCTGGAAACAACCACACAGGAAACAGGATGAACCAGATTTTAATGTCAGTTTTAACGCTTTCAGCTGTATGAAGCACAAGACTTCTTCAGAAACATTATACTAATACAAAAAATCCATTAACTACCATACTTTCCCTCCCTAAAAAACACATGTACTGCCAGAACCAGTGAAATGCACACTCTAATTAAAATACCTTACAAATTCTTGACAATTAAAGACTTGGTGCCAGGTATTAAAATCACACATTCTTAAATATACATGTTATTTGAAAAACACACATTTGGTATATACAAGAACTTCATACTATATAGGAACAAAGCTTCAAAATGCTGGCAATAGATATAGTTTCATTGAGTCCAGGTGGAAAACAAGCCTTAAACCTAACTTGCCACCTTAACTCTTTATATTCACTGGTATCAGCCCAAGGACTACCTCTTACATTTTTATTAATCACCTCAAGACACAAAAGTCCAAATTCATGACCAAGGTTTTCAACCACATGCTTAGAAAGTGCATAGTTGGAGTTCTCTTTCTTGATAACATTGATGTGTTCAGATATACGGACTTTAAACCATCTCTGGATCTTTTCTATATAAAACCCTTTACATTGCTTACTGAGAGCCAGGTAGACAATCCCAACAGTATTATAGTTGCAGAAAATTTTTATTTGGATGTAAATACCATTAACAACTTACCCGGCAAGTGTCTGATATGGCTGTTCGCATAGGATACAAATCTGCGACTATCTCTCAAGATATCAACCTTTCCCCTGGACAAAACATTAATGTGAAACACTGTAGTTCTCCTATTAATGTATATATGAGGACACCTGAAGCTTTAAGACTGGATGTGTATGATGTGAACATTAATTGTTCTATGTGGTTTAAACGGAGCTTGTCTTTCCATTGTAACATACCAAGAAAAAATGGAACTTTACAGCAAAGCACTGAGCTTTTGAAAGACAAGTTGTTGAAAATTTGAAAGCCTCAGGTTGAAAACTGCTATTTCAGAGAGAGTGTTAAAGTAAAAAGGCTGCCTATGGGACTTTGCTCCTGAAAGTTCCCAAATGGTTTGCTTCAAAACTCACCCTTACACCTGGAACTAATTGAACTTCTTGATCACCAGGGATGTGAACTGCTAGAGGTCCTGGCTAAACATAACCAGAGGTCAATTGATGAACTCACTAAAGAGGCTATTGACCTGGAAAAAATATTATGTCAGATCTCCTTTTTGAGCAGCAGAAAGAGAACGTTACAAACATTTTTTTTTCCTTTGTGGATAAAACAGTAGCTGAAATCCAAAAAAGGAAAGAAAAGAAGTTTGAAAGAGACCGCATCTACTACTCCAAGGGGTTAGCTTATCCAAAGCCTTCTAACTCCTTTGTCCCACCCATAGACTAGTGAATGAAGTGCAAGATCAAAATATCAATCAGCAGGGTGCTGCCCCTTTAGGGTGGGAGCTTCCGAGATGCTTGGAGAGGATAAGGAATTGACGATACAACAAACAGAATCAGGATTACCCTCAGGGGAGGTCAAATGGGGGATTTCAGTGACAATCTTCGAGGAACAACAACCCACATTGCGATTATTAAGCAACGAGGAGTTATTCAGACCAGACTTGGATGAACATGAGGGCATTGGCCTCAATATTATGAGCAACAGAAAAGGTGACTTTTCCTTGTATAAGTACTCCGACAAGTCATTTGATAAACATGTTGTTGAATTACTATGTAAAGGTTTTAATTTTATTCCTACTTTCAACATCAATATTGTTGATTTAATTCTTGACCTTAAGGTATTTTTCCATAAACTGAACTTTAAGTTCCTGTTTAATGGGAAAGAAGTTGAATTTAACAGTAATGCTCTGAAAAGGAGCGGCATTCTAAACCCCCCTTAATGTGGCCATTAAGTCATTTTTGAAAGACTCTGTGAATTTGAGTTTAGGAATTTGTGGAAAACCCAATGTAAAGATAGTTTTTTCAACATCTGATGTATAGAGAAAAATCGCTGCAGCAGTTCTGTAATGATAAAACCATAAGGGTCATCAAGCCCAAAAAGAGCTGGGGGGTGGGTAGTATTAATGAGTTCAAGTGATTATTTTAACAAAATGCTGGCTTTTTTACTTGATGGTGATTTTTATGAGAAAACCTCTCTCAACAAGGTACATATTGCTTATGGCAAAATTGACTGGCAACTACAGGACATGTTTGACCAAGAACAGATCAGTTTAGATGAATGGACTTTTTGGCTGTGAAGTACCCAATAATACCTACGATATTTGGATTTCCCAAAATCCACTAGAACCTGAGGGATCCACCAATGAGGCCAGTTGTGAATGCATCTAAATCTAAAACCCACCCTTTAGCCAAATATGTAGATGTTAAATTTAAAAAGTGTTGGAAGGCACACAGTACATTTGTAGGGATTCCTGGGACTTCCTTACTAAATGGTCTAAAATTTAATTTAAAGATGACTTAATTTTGTGCACTATGGATGTTGTTAATTTATTAAATGTGATACCCCATGAGGAGGGTTTAGATTGGTATCATGATTTTCTAAATGAAAGCCACCTTTCTTCTAATAAGGAGATCAGCACCTTAGATGTGTTAATGGAGATGGTGTTGAAACATAACTATGTTTACATTAATGGGCATGACTATTTGCAGAAAAAAAGGAGTGGCAATGGGGTCGGCTTGCCCCCCCAATATTTGCAAACGTAGTAATGTTGCAATAGGAGAAAAGGTTTATTTTTGAGAAGTAGGGAGAGGCAGTACCATGGGCCCTCTATTTGCATTCTTTGGATGACATCTTTATTGTTTGGAAAGAAATTCTAGATGAATTGAATGTCTTTTTTGACTATATTAATCAAACAACAGATTTTCTTGTTTTTATCTCTCAATGGAGTGAACAAGACATCTCAAACTAACGTCAAAATCACCAAAGACACAGCAAATAAAAGGTTGGTCAGCAGCATTTATAGGAAATCCACCTTTTCAAATTGCCTCCTACATTATGACAGTTGCCACCTGGGACATCAAAAACATGGCATTAAAAAGTGCCAATTTGTACGTCTGACAAGGATGGTTTCTGAAGATGAAACCTACTTCCATGAATGTGAATTTCTGGCCAATGTGTTTTTGGCTAGAGGTTACCCCCAGGAACTGGTACAAAACATAAGAGATGAGATAGATGAGAAAAGAAAAAAGTTTTTGCCCCCCTCTATTAAATGGTGATAGTGACACTTTTGGCCTAAATAACAGACCTGATGATGGATACAATTTTGGTTATAAACTAACTTTTGTCACCACCTATTTCCCCGATAGTGATCATATTTATGAAAATTTGAAAAAGAATTGGAATGTTTTTCCATTCATGAAATTCAGAAGTTGAATGGGGGTAGTATCATTTTTTCAAAAGGGGGAGGGATATCAAGGAAATCTTAGAAAATGGAGAGGGTGGTGTTTCAAACAAGATCAATGGGAGAACTGGTTCCCGTAAATGTATGTTTTGTGGCCAATGCAAATACATCATAGAAGGTGACGATACCAATGTTAATGGTACTTACACCCAATTCAAAAAATTCTTTCTGCAGCTGTAATACTGTTGGGATTGTCTACCTGCTCTCTGTAAGCAATGTAAGGGGTTCTATATAGGAAAGACCCTAAGAAGGTTTAAAGATCATATATATGAGCACATCAATGCTATTAAGAAAGGGAATCCCAACAATGTGGTTGCAAACCCTGGTCATGAATTTTGATTTTTGTGTCTTGATGTGATTAATAAAATGTAAGAGGTAGTCCTTGGGCTGATACCATTGAATATAAAGAGTTAAGGTGGCAAGTTAGGTTTAATGATTGTTTTCCACCTGGACTCAATGAAACTATATCTATTGCCAGCATTTTGAAGCTTTGTTCCTATACAGTATGAAGTTCTTGTATATACCAAATGTGTGTTTTTCAAAGAACATGTGTCGTTAAGAATGTGTGATTTTAATACTTGGTACCAAGTCTGTAATTGTCAGGCCTTGAAAAGGTATTTTAATTGGAGTGTGCATTTCATTGGTTTTTGGCAGTACATGTGTTTTTTAGGGGAGGGGAAAGTATGGTACTTAATGGATTTTTGTATTAGCATAATGCTTTGGAAGAAGTCTTGTGCTACATACAGATGAAAGCTCTAAAACTGACATTAAAATCTGTCTCATCCTGTTTCCTGTGTGGTTGTTTCCAGCCTGGATTGTGTTTTTTGGAATGTGAAAAAGGAGGGATGAAGATCAGTAGGATAGTACAGTACAAAAAAAATGTGTTTTAGTTATGCTGAAGTCAACAGCTGTTTTATATGGCAAGATAAGGTTAGATTTATAGTATTTTGCATAGCTCTGGAGACAAAACAATGAGAAGTTAGTCTTACAGGGGCGTGGTCAAGGATGAACACAGGATAGCAGCAGATTTCTTCAGCTCCACCAATTTCATTACATTGACAGGAATTAATTACTTAAAAAATTAATTTTTGAAGTAATTTTCTTTCTAAATATGTTTGTTTTATATAGTTCTTGAACTATATCTAAAAAAGAAAGGAAATCTTAATAATATTCCTGTCAGAAATTACTTTGGAAATTTTCCTGTCAGTTTATCAGTCTGAAATGAGTTCCAGTAAGACAAATTCTCAAGACTCCAGCATCAAGAAAGAACTTCAGTCTCTGATAATTATAGTCCAGCAACTTACCGCTAAGATGGATAAAATGGATACTAAAATAGACACTTTCATAGAAAAACTACAAAACAAATAGACTTGTTACATATGGACCTGCAACAACAGAAGATCCAGATGACAGGCATAGAAGAAGCTGTGAATGACATGGAAAATAGAATACAAGAAGAGGAAATCAACATTGAGTTTCTGCTGAAACAAAATACACATTTACAAACAAAGCTGGATGACCTGGAAAATAGATCTAGGCAATAACATTAGGATTTTTGGACTGCCAGAAAATATTGAAGGTAACAATATTACTTCTTTTTTAACAACATGGCTCCCTAAAACTTTAGATTTACCAAAAGCATTCTCTTTTGGTATCGAAAGAGCACATAGATCTATAGCTAATACTAACTCTAACAAAAACTATCCTAGATCAGTTATAGTTAGATTTCTATCATCTTTTGATAAAGAGATGGTTCTTAAATCTGCTTGGGCTAAAGCTCCTGTTAAGATTAATGAAACAACTGTGTGTTTTGACAATGACTATTCTACCATGGTATTAGCTAAAAGAAAAGTTTTTCTGTCACTAATAAGGGAGCTTAAAAAAGCACAGTTTAAAACATACCTTCTGTTTCCTGCCAAGCTTAAAATCTTCCTTCCTGATGGTCCTAAAATTTTCGATGACTTAGACACTGCTTTACTGTTTATCAAAAAAAATAAGATTTTGGAAAAAATAGAAGAAATGGAATGGGCTAGTCCTTCGTTAAAGAGACTGGCAACTGAAACTTCGTGGAAGACTTCAGAGAAGAAGAAGAGACTAAAAACAAATGATTTGTACTATGTTTTTTTCTCTCTCATCATTTTATTTTATTATTAATCTTTTTAAATATAGTTCCTGCATTTCCAGAAGCAACAAATATTTTGAAAAAGATTTAATCAAAGTTATTCTCTGTGTGCAAAGAAATGTTTTGTTTCATAACTAGTCAAAATATCTGGAAATTTAATGGCAAGCTGTGATTTAACTTGTTTCTCTTTCTGAAGAGGAAAAATAAGGTCAGTAATTTGATACATTTTTTTTTCCTTTAAAAGTTTATATGTTCTTCAAATGCTATTCCTAATTATACTTTCTTGATTACACTGCTTATGCTTGTTTGTAAATAATCTGTCATGCTTTAACCAATAATAATTAGAACTAAATAATAGTAAATAATATGTTTTATTTTTAACTCTATTAATATAAACAGTAAGTAACATTCTATTGTATATACTTCTTATAGCTTTCTCTTACATTTTTTTTATTTCTGCCTTACACCCTTTTACTTTCTACTCTCTTTTCTTTTCTTTATTAATATATAGAAATGCTTTTGATCATATAGACACAGTAAATAATAAGATTTGCATAGGAGTTGAGTTGGGACAAAAATGTTGAGTTTTGTTACTTATTAATAATTTTGGGCTTGATTTCACTTACATAGAGTCTGTAATAACCTGTAGAATGCATTGTGAAGGTTTTGTCATGTTTAGATGCATTTACACTGCTAAATGAATGTTTGTCACTAGTTTTTAATAAGTTTCCCGTCAAAATGTTAAGAGAGACAATCTGGGATGTGGGCTGTCTCATGCACAGTGTCCATGAGCTACTTCAAAA
>NC_056731.1:1051449273-1051591773 GCF_019279795.1 Protopterus annectens | reverse complement strand
GTTAGATATTCAAAGTAAATTAGACTCTTATAAACATAATAATAAAGAAAATATTATGGACAAGAAAGTTATTGAAGAAATAAACAAACTAAATGAGAAATACAAAGAAATTTTAACTCATAAAGTTAAAATAACTTTAGAGAAATACAAGTTTTTGTCTTATTCAATAAGCCCCAAATACTTACATAGACTTAAAAATAAAACAAAAAGGTTGAATAGACAAAACCATATCAAAGAAATCTTTTCTCTAAGGAAAAAGAAGAATGTTTCTAGTATACCAGAAATACTAGATGAATTTAGAAATCACTTTCACAAAATTAACCATAATAATATTAACATGGAACCTAAAGTTAAAATAAAGGAGTTTATAACCACAAATATGAATAAAAAGCTTAATAAACAACAGATTAAACTATTGGACAAGAGTATTTCATATACAGATGTTATTACACAAATAAATAAGCTTAAATCAAACAAAGCACCGGGTAATGATGGTATTATACCAGAGATATATAAAATCCTTTCTAAAAATACATATTCATTAATACATAAGTGTTTTTATTTTGGCCCAAACTGAGTTAATAACCCCCCCCCATCTTGACAATATACATTTATTTTGCCAATTTTAAAACCTAATAAAGATCCAACTAGATGTTCTTCATATCGGCCCATCTCATTACTTAATGTTGATTATAAAATGTTTATGAATATCTTTGCTGATAGATTGAAGACAATCATTC
This sequence comes from Protopterus annectens, assembly GCF_019279795.1. Classification (NCBI taxonomy): domain Eukaryota; kingdom Metazoa; phylum Chordata; order Ceratodontiformes; family Protopteridae; genus Protopterus; species Protopterus annectens. The sequence goes on along the minus strand of NC_056731.1, from coordinate 1,051,591,033 downwards.
CCGGCATTATAGATATAGATCAGACAGGCTTCATTGTAAATAGAAATACTTTTGATAATATAAGAAGAACTTTAACATTAATAGATTTTGCAAATAGGAAAAAGAAAGATTTAACACTTATTAGTCTTGATAAAGGTTCAGCATTTGATTCAGTAAGTTGGGACTATCTGTTTACCTTAATGAAGTGCACAAACTTCTCGGATGCATTTGTAAATCTAATTGAACATTTATACAAAGGAACGTTGGCTTATATTAAGGTAGGAACATATGTTTCACAAAAAATACCCATTCTTAAAGGTACAAAACAAGGATGTCCACTTTCTCCACTATTATTCACTTTAGTAATGGAGCCTTGGGCTAATTTGATCAGAAACAGTACTGACATAGAGGGTTTTGAAATAGATGAAAATACAACATCCAAAATTCAACTTTTTGCAGATGATGTTCTAATTACATCAGCAGGATCTAATTCTTCTATACAGTCTCTATTTGATAACATGATGAATTTTAAAAGTATTTCTGGTTTAATATTCACTGAAGAAAAAACTAAAATACTACCTATATATACACGAAAAAATATTCTCATTAGTGATTTTACTAAATATGTACCCAATTCAGGTCAGATAACTTATTTAGGTATAATACTATCTAAAGATATTAAATCTATTATATATAATAATTATAATACCTGTTTTCTTAATATACAAAATCTTTCTAATACCTGGAATAATATGTTTTTTACTATGGAGGAAAGACTTACAATTATTAAAATGATAATATTCCCCAAGATTTTATACTTAATACAATCGATAATACTTCCACCTACAAAAATAATTATCAAGAAACTGAACACACTAATGTTAAATTTCTTATGGGCACCTAATAGACCTAGGATTGCATTAAAGAAACATACTAATAGCTGGTCTCAAGGGGTATTTCTTTTCCAGACTTTAATTTATATACTATCTCTTCTATTGTAAAAGTTATTACTTTATTAATAGATCAGTCATATGTCACAAAATGGAAAGATTATTGGGAGCTAATTAGTATACACTTCATGAAAATCTCCTTAACACATAAAAATATGATTGTAAATAACTCCATGTTATGGTTACTAAAGGAATTTTGTACTTCACCTATTACACCTAAACATATGGTTTGTTACCCATTAAATATTATTATTAGTTATCATAACTTTATATTCATGCACCCTAAGTATAGGGAATGGAATTTTATTGTATTTCCTATAATGTATACTCAGGGTATGCTTTTGTCATCTACTTCTGAAGGAACTCATTTAGCTATAGATAATGATCTAAAGTACTGGTATCAGTTGATATCTGATAATAAAGTTAAAAATCTAGATTTCTTAAAACAAGAATTTGATCTAAGAGAAACTTGCTGGTTAGAGGTTCAGCCCTTTAGACAACATCTCATTAATAAAATAGATTTAATGTCTATAACTGTTAAAGAATCTATTCCAACACAGATTGATTACTTGATATTAAATTTACAACATAAAGTTTCTGATAAAGGTAAACTTTCATACATACATAAAGTTATCAGACAAGAAACTTTTTACAGTGTAGATTCATACTGGAATTATTTCACTTCTATTAATGGGGACCCACCAAATCAACAAGATAAACAATATATATTGGAATCTGCTTATAGAACTACGTCTTCCATTGTCTGGAGACTTTATACATGGAAATTTTTACATAGATCTTTTATACACCTTTGATGATGAATAAAATAAATAATAAAGATAATCTATGTAAGAGATGTAATGTAGAAATTAATGCTGACTGGGCTCACATGTTTTATGACTGTATACAATTGAAAGAATACTGGAAGTCAATTAATGAATTTTTGCAGGCTCTTTTTACAGATAATTTCATTATTTCTAAATCTCTTATATTATTCAACACACCTGTACCTCAAAGTGTTAAAAAGGTTAAGCTTCCCTTGTTATGGTCTATTCTAGCAGTGGCTAGGAAAATAATAACTAGAAATTGGATTTCAGATACACCTCCTTCGTTCACTGAATTTAAAAATGTTATGAATATAGTGTGCCATATGTAAATAAACACAATTAGGACTAGAACAAACAGAAAAACATCTTATTTTATTGTATGGGATAATTTACAAAATTTGTTAAAAAAATTTTTATTTCAATAGCATGGTATTTTAGTTTAATTAATTGATCTGATTGTAGTGGATGTCTTTGTAAATACTTTAGTTGTTTTGTTGAATATTATAATAATACCTATTTTTAATTACTTGTATAAAATTGTTATGATATTTCTCTTATATGTTAAAACAATAAACCTGTTTTGAAAAAAAGAAGTTAGTCTTACAGAAAGCATATAGATTAACTTTATCAAAACAGCAAATGACATGGAGGAATGCAGGTATAAGACGAAATGCATGAAGTCAACCCTGCAGATAAATGAATTGAGAAGAGAAGGGGATATATGACTTGGGCACATTGGATAGTTTGGAACCAAGTTCAATGTATTAAAAAGAAATATGAAAACAAAAACAAACAAAGAACAATAAATAAGACATGTGTAAACGTACCAGACGAAAGGTGAATACCAAAAAAAAAAATAAAATAAAATAAAAATAACATGACAAAATGGTACTTCAGAGTTAGAATTATTTCTGAAGCTATGGTACAGTATGTAAATCATGAGGTCAGTTAAAATCTATTACAGCAAAACAAGGAAAGGACTGGACAAGACTACAAGTCTATGGAATAGGCAGTTACATGAATGGTAACTGCAACACTATTGAGTCATCAGATCTTTTTAACATACTTTTATGCTTGCATGGTCATATACCAGAGTCAGGTCTCCAATATGCACCAACGATCATGCAGCATAGTAGGCAAGAGTAGACAGTGAGCAATGTGTAGCATATTTATGGTGCATAAGTAGCCTTAGAGTCAGAGGACAGAAATATAAGTATAGGTATAGTAATAAAAATATAAATTGATAAAACACCAATGTAAGAGACTGAATGAAACAGATATAGTGGAGACTGTACAGCAAATAATCTGTCTAGCATGCAACATGTTTAGGAAACAACAGAAAAGGAAACTGCAGAAACAGAGTGACTGAACTGGATTTGTGTAACTTAGGTGTAAAGCCACCCAAACACAGAGATGGATTAGCTGAAAGGAAAGTGTGATATGCTGGGCGATGTGGTTGTAAACCAGCATATGTATGTGTGTGTGTGTGTGTGTGTGTGTGTGTGTGTGTGTGTGTGTGTGTGTGTGTGTATATATATATATATATATATATATATATATATATATATATATAGTGACAGACTTTAGTGTTAGGGCGGGATAGGTGAGTTAGGTTTAGGGCATGGGTCAGGTGAGTGTGCGATAGTGATTAGGATTAGGGTTTGGGTTAAAGTAAGTGGATAGATACTGTACGGACAGTTTAGTGTAGGGTCAGATGTAGGATTTTAAGTGTATGCGTGTGGATTGCTGTTTTTTTGGTGTGCTTATGTAGTGTGTGTGTTTCTTGGAGCAGAGATTTTTTCCCTGGGAAAAAATCGCTGTTCTAAGCCTTCAATGGTTTTTCACTTCGAGGTTAGAAGTTCAAACATATAGTGTTCGAACTTCGGCCATTTTGTCAAAGTGATATAGACCTCTATGGATATATAAAGTTTTAGAAAGAATTAAACAAACTAGCCCTTTCTTATTACCGTTTTTTAAGGAAGAAACTTAGTGGCCTATTAGATAGCATCCTATAAGGTACACTTCTTATTTACTGTAATTTTCCTTTCAAATCAGTATTGTTTTGTTAGGGAGAGTCCAGTACAGCAAAACAATTAGCCAATATAGTAAAAGGAACTGCGTCATTTTGTGGCATACAGGAATAATCCCTGACTATATTCTTGATGACCCAAGTTTAGGTACCAGCACAGGCAGTATAGGAGCTGCTCAGGAGACCATGAAAATGGGTAGTTGTCATTGTCTCCCTCATCTTGTAGGGGGGGTTGTTTGCTCTATTTCCCCTCTGCATTCACAGCCAGCAAGCAGAGGCTTGCTGCCATAGGTAATACAGCAGAGACCAGGGACATAAGCTGGATATAGTAATCTAATGAGAGCAGCTCTTGGTTAGAGCAAGTGTGTGGTGGCATGCAAATCCTAGGGCAGGACATAATATGCTTTTATTGTGATCAACTAGGGTAAGGCATGAAGTACATACATGGCAAATCTTTGACATCAGCAAGGGAAATGACTTTACTGCAGACTCCCTGGGTGGAGGATTGGCAACTTGGTAGATGAGAAAGCTAGTAGGTAGGTTAAGAGACATTATGTTCTCATTTGGGCTACCCACATGGCTGCTTGATGGTGCCTACACCCCACTGCTGCCACCAACAACAGCAAACATACCTTTCCTTTGTAAAATCAGGATTTTTCAAATAAGTGTCAGGAAGATGTCTGTATGTGAAGGTAAATGGAATGCAGGCTACAGAAGGCTGGGACTAATTACCTTCCATCCCTGCCTTGATGATGTCTGTCTCAGTAGTCAGCTCTTGTTGAAGTCATTGAAGGTATCATCACTGATAGGAGACTAAATTAGTCCGAGGCTTCATGGAAGTGAGTTAATGGTCAGCGGTCAAGGAGGTAAAATGACTTAAAAAACAGAAACCACTGAGGGACTCTTTCTAACTAAGAAAATGTGGTGTAGTACATGACCTTATTAGTTTGCTAAAAGCAAGTAATATACCCCCCCCAAAAAAAAAAAAAAAAAAATTGCTTATAGACTGGTCAGTCTGATTTGGGGTGCATATAGAAGCAGTAAAGCAGTAGGTAAGCAACTATTTTCTACAGATTTGCCAAAGAGTAGCGGCCAGTATTTTGATATACCACTGTGTTCTAAAATTCAGATGTTAAAATTTGTATTGCAAAGTCTTCAAGACTGAAAGCACACATGTTTTTATAAGTAAAATGAGGAACAATTCACTGATGAAAAGAATTGCATCAAAGTACATACACTGAATAATTTAAAATAATACTATGAGTGACGCTTTAACACTTGCTTGTAAGAAAATGAATTTCACAGACAATTAAATGATGAAGGAACAATGACAGCTGCAAAATAGCAAATGAATTGAATGTTAAATACATTTCTAGCATAAGTGAAACTGAAACAAGAAGTAGCAAAACATGTAAGTGTGATATGTCCAGTATACTGTATTAAACCATATTTTGACTTACAAAAAACAACTTACTTGAAAACTCAGCTGATATAAAGGTTACTAATTTATAACTCGCATCTGCCACATGACTGCTGACATTTGTCATTTTATTTTATTTTATTTTATTTTATTTTGAATGTGTTAACTAGGGTAGAGTACTGATCCTATAGGACCCATTTCAGTCTCAGCTTGGGAAAAACGTTATAGATACATGACATATGTACATAGTGAATGCCAAAATGCAATATATACATATATTATATATAAAATGAATACCATAGTTTGCTTGAGGGTATAAGCCATGGTGGTGCAGCGGTAGCATTGTTGCCTCACAGCAAGAGGTTCTCCTGTTCGATTCTCGGCTGGAGCGCCTTCTGTGTGGAGTCTGCATGTCCTCCCCGTGGTTGAGTGGTGTTTGAAAGACATGCGTAGAATAGGTGTGCCTTCATTGATGGTTGGGCATTGAGCTGGAACCTTGGCACCATAAAAATCTACTGCCAATCATTAGTGGAACGGAGTTCCACTGTGGTTACCCCTAACCAGGAAAAGCCGAAAGAAGAACAAGTTGGCTTGAGGGTATAAAGCAATAGATAAGTGATATTATACACAGATTAACAGAAAAAAACACGCTACATTCATGCATCATATATAGAGTGGCATCAGAGCTGGCATCCGGAAAGAATTATAATTAAAGCAAGTGCAAGTTATGTAGAAAGAGGAAGGGAACAATGTGCTTAAGTTACATGATCGGAGAGATAGCAGTTGCATTTTCCTAGAGATTTGAAATTTGCTTATATTTGTGAATGGAAAATCGGGTAAGAGGAATGATCTTTAAGAAAAGAAGTAATAGATCCCCACAGTATTGGGACTAATGACTGAGAAAACATGGAATGTGCGGCAAAGCCTTGTTTGGGGGGGTTGCAGGAGAGAATATGAGTGGTTAGGATGTCTAAGGTTGAATATTGGAGCAACTATGAGTAGTCTGGAAACTAGTGGAGGGAAAGGTTCATTCTTGAAGAGTTTAAATAGTTGATAGGCAAGTCGAAAGTCAGTATGTTGTTACACAGGTAGCTAGTTACATTTTTCAATGGTTTTACAGTGGTGTCCATTTCTTGTACAGATAGTGATAAATCTGCAAATGACATTTGAATTGGGTTGAATGATGGATATATTTATTTTAGAAGCTGCAGCAATTAGTGGTAGATAATATTATAGCTGATACAGAAAGATAGATTTACATATGGCATTTCTGCATGGTCTGGATAGAAAAAGGGGAGATCTTACTAGCTCAGAATTGTAGAAGGATTTGCTTGTGTGGGTAGTCTTGATGGAGGTGAAAATTTATGAAGGGATCCAAGCAACCCCCTATGTATTAGAATGAAGTAAAATGTTCAATAGTGTTATTAAGACAATTCCAGGAATTTTAGAGACCTGAAGATAGATGTGAGCATTTGCCTAGTGCCAATAATCATTGCTTTTGTTTTAGTGGAGTTTAGTAGCAATTGTTTACCATTGACCCACTGAATAATGTCATAAAAAATCAGCCCGAATTTTGAGTTTGAGTCAAGAGACAGAATGGTTGGAGTGGAATATGACCATGTCATCAGCACAAAGCAGGACAGGAAGATATGGTAAGTCAATGGAATGTTGGTTAATGTATATGAAAAGAAAGAGAGGTGCCAGGATAGATCCTTCAGGGACATCTTTCTGCTGAGAGACATATGTAGCAGTTGATGAATTGAAATTAACTGAGAAGTGGTAGATAGAGAGGTCATTTTTGACCCAGGGCAGTATGTCATCTTTAATGCCTCTTTCAGTGAGATTGTCTAGGAGAACAACAAGATTAAAGGCTCTGGTGAGGTCAATAAAATGAACTCCAGTAATTAGGCCTTTGTGTATTCCAAGAAGAATTTTGTTAATGAGTATCCAGATAACTGGGGATGTACTGCAATCAGACCAAAAGCCATGCTGTTTTTGAGAGAGAAGATAGTATTGATTGATGTACTGAGTGAGGTGCAAATAAAGTGATTTTTCCAGAATTTTTCCTTGGGTATGGAGAATAGAAATGAGCTGAAAGTATGATGGACTGAAGGGATTAGGCTTCGTAGTGAGGGTTTTTTCAATGGCATTATTCCAGATAATAGGCATAATATTAAGTGTAATACATAGGTTATATATGTGTTTCAATGGGGTTACGATGTTGTCACTATAGCAATAAATAAGTCATGGATGAAGGCTGCCAGTACTGGGGGTTATGAAGTTTAATCTGCTCAAGCAGAGGGTAGATGTCCTCAGATGCATGGAGAGGAGGTGGGAGTATAAAATGCATTTTCCAATTTGTTTCAGAAAGGGAATGAAGGGTTGCTGAAATGAAAAAGAAAATCAGAGGCAAAAATTTGAGAAGATATGTAATTCTAGGTGGTTGACCTCTTTCCAGAAGGCTTGGGTGATTTTATTAGTAATGTTTGGTATGATTTCATCAAGTGACTTTTATGACATCATATAGCTTGCTTGGCAGGGTTGTATAGCTGGGTACAACACTATCTGTTCATGGCAGTAGGACGTGCTTTGCAAGAATAGCATGCCTTGTCTCTGAGTTGTAAATGAGCTTTAAGCTCATAGGTTAAGCTGTTGTTAGTTTTATGTTTTAATATTCTTTCAGTTACTGGGAAGCAGGAGTTTTGCAGGTCAGTCAGTATATAGGTGATTAGTTCTTCAGCAGTGTCAGTTAAGGAGATGGTAGATTTGAGTTTGTTAATGTTATTCTGTGATTTATTACAGAAATATATGAACTTTGGGAGTATGTTAACATATGCCTAATGACTATGAAAAGTAATAGGGCAGTGATCACTGAAAGATGGTGAATGGATGCTGCTGACTGAGATAAGAGATGGTTGTTAGTTAATATGAGATCTAGGCGTGAGTGTTGAGATGTACTTTGTTTGGGTCTAGTAGTAGGCTGAGATATGATCTGGGTGAGATTAAACTATATTAGAAGATTATGCAGGTCATTGGAAATGGGACTGAACAGGCTGAGATTGAAGTCTACAAATATGAGATTTCTGATTTTTGTTAGGAAGACTTTTTTTTTTCTTTTGGTAGGTTATTTAGTTTGTGGAGTGAGGAGGGGTGTAGTAGATATGCTACAGTGAGATGTGCCATTTGAAGTAGAACCAACAAGCCTATCAAAATGTTTATCCAAATGTGGCACTGATATAAGATAAGCATAATGTTTCACTGCATTTATTTATACTGTTCATATTCCTTACTAACACTCGGTATATACAGTGATTGAGTTTTGCTGGTACACAGGTATGATCATTGATCTAAATATTCCAAGGAAAAACACAAACCAAATTTTAAAACATATTCATGGTATGAAAGCCATAATTATATATTTTTTGCAAACTTTACTTACTTCTGACCATAGTATGCTAGCCATATTATGAAGAAAACAATATATGCTGCCTACCAACAGCAATGTTTTAAGCATTTCCTCCACAGATGGTTTTCTATACTCATATTATGGCAACATCCATATTCAAACCTTCCCCGACTAATGCATTATAGATATATTAAACCAATAATATAGTGCAATTATTTATACAGAAGACAGAGTAATGGTGATGAAAGAGTTAATCTTCTGATCAAAAAAATTGTTGAATTATGATAGAATAAGATAATTGCAGTTGTTAAAGATGAGGCATTCAGAATAGGATAACCACAATTGCTAAGGCTGAGGCATTCAGACGCTGCATGCAGCTTTTTAATAGGGGACTATAAACTTGTTGTAGTAATTACTCATAGCAGCAGCAGTTTAGCAGACTACACCATAAATAAAGAAATAATATAACTAAATCAAATGAAACAGGACATCTGAAGAAGGAGATATCACATATAGAAGGGTCATCATAAGCAGCTACTCCTCTGATGAGACAATAAACTGAGGGACTCCCTGTTTTAGTTAATGGCATCTCAGATGGATATAAAAGACCTCACAGCACCTTTCAAAAAAGAGTAGGGGTTCTTTACTAAATATAACATCTTATTTACATTATTTATAATATATACAATATATACATTATTTATATTTGCTTACATCTTACATTTTAACATCATATAACTCCATACATTTAATCATTTCAATTACCCCCCCCACTCTTTTTCCACAACCATAGGCGCATCTTTTTCAGAATTTCTGCTAATACCCATTTTCTATTATATTTTATTTCATTAAATATTTCATTCCACATGACCCACATAACATAAAACAATTTTTATCAATTTCTTCCACTTCTTCTATTCTTTTACCATAATAATATCCATATTCTATCATATTCATATTTATATTTTTCATATTTTTATCATGATTGAATATATAAATTTCATATACATTTTCCCTCACTTTTTTATTATTGTACAATTCAGAAGTACATGTTTTATCTATATTTCAACTCAATAGCTGCATATTCTTACAGAATTCTTTTATATGGTATGTTCGCTTTAACAGGTAGTTTACTTATCATCAATCTCCACATAATGTCTTTGTATTCATATATTTTTGCTCCATATAAGCCTGATTTTAATTGAATTCATTTTTTCATTATCTATGTTTTCCATGGAAAAATATAATAACATTCCCTCATTATATTTCATACCATTCTTTTTGTCTTTTTCCACATTTTCTATTTTTAGTTTCCATAGTAATATCTTATTTTGATTTTCTTTAACCTCATTATTAATAACAGTCTTCCATCTTTTCCCATATCTTAAACTTGTCCAAATTTCTTTCTATTTATTTTTCATTACATTGTTTACTATATTCCTGTTCTCTTCTTTCAGTCCCTTCATCACTTTATACAGATTAATTTAAATTGCATGTACATATTAGTCCTCATCCTCCTTCCTTTTCCTGAACATACAAGATTCCTCACCTGTCTGGGTTTAATCATGATCCACATATAAATGAGAATATAGTCAATAGCAGCAATTTTGCATATTTAGTTGGGAGCATATATACAAATTCCAAATAGGCAATCTTACCTAACAAAAGAGAATTATTAAATATACCCTTTTTTGTATGATAATCTATACGTCTTCCAAAATACACACATTTCCCTCAGTTTTTGTATCAATTTCACCCATTATGCCTCCTTTTTTATTACTTCCAAATATTATTCCTAAAATTTCTACCTGTTCTTCATTAAAGCTAATGCCTTCTGGCTCATCTATTGATCAACAGTTTTATTTAACATTTGTTTACCGGGAAAGTCCAACTTGGAATGAAGCTAATTTTTAGTGGATGCCTGGGGAGAAATGCTCCAGATGCATTCTTTACAACGTGGAAGGAAACTAGAGCACCCAGAGGAAACCCTCATGAACACAGGGGGACATGCAGACTCGGCACAGAAGGCACCTCAACCAAGAATCAGACTGGAGAACCTCTTGCTGTGAGGTGACAATGCAACCGCTGCACCACTGCGCCATCCACAATGTTTACTCTTGTCCTTATTTATGCTTAAACCAAACATATTTAAGTACGTATTTCTATAATTCATTTTCCATCAATTTCTTGTCTTTAGTAGCTAAAAGTATATCATCTGCATAAGTAAGAATAACTGGAACATAAATATCCTATATCTTGCTATTTTCAATGTTTTATTCATTGCATTTACAATCATATTCATTACTAACATGAATAAAATGCTACTTGCTTGGCAACCTTGTCTTATGCCACATTCTATCTTATTTATTTACTTAACCATCCATTTTGCATTATTTAACATTATTCTCAAACACCAATCGTATAACTTTTATTATTTTGTCTCTAACATTATAATCCTTTACTATACTTTTAATTCATCACATTGTATTTTATGAAATGCTTTGTTTAATTCTCCAGTCAATAATTTAACATCTACTTTTTTACTTATAATGTCACCTAGCACTTCTCTTAAAGCCTATAATAAATATTGGCTTCCTTTTCCTTTTTTTTCCAAAAATCATAGGTTCCATCTATTTATGCATACATTTTGCTAATCTTTTCCCTATTATTCTCATAAATATGTTATAATATAGCAATAACCCACGCCTGGTTGTGGGTAATGCTGGATTTACCCACGGTTGGTGTGGTTTGGTCACGAGGGTGAAGCCCGAGTGGCCAAACAAAGACAACTGTGGGTAAATCCAGCATTACCCACACCCAGAAGTGGGGTATTGCTATTATACAATGACATTATTTAAGAAAAAAATACTTACTTTTCTTAAATAATGGCATTGTATAATGCCTCCTTGCTGCCCTTCTGCAGCTGTCTGGTGTTCTGCCGCAGTTCTGATGTACTGGACATGCGTATGCTTATGCAGTACATCAGAGCTGTGGGTGGAAGCAACGGAGAAAGCAAGATCTCTGTTGCTTTTTACAAAGTGTCTCGCTATTTTAAAGGAGTTTAACATAGCGAGACAGCTTTAAAAAAAGCAACAAAGAATCTCCTGTTGCTTTTTTTAAAGCTGTCTCGCTATGTTAAACCCATTTAACATAGCGCGACACCTTTAAAAAAAAGTAACGGAGAAAGGAAGATCTCTGTTACTTTTTTTAAAGCTGTCTCACTATGTTAAACTCATTTAACATAGCGAGGCAGTGTCTAAAAAGCAATGGAGATATTGCGTTCTCCATTGCTGTAAAAAAAGACATACTAATGGAAAAAGTCCGAGCGACTGGACCCTTTTCCATTAGTATAAGTCTAATTAATCAGCATGCACATTTTGGAATATTAATGGGGGGGGTCATTGTATAATCTGTATTATTTAATACTATTGGCCTTCAATTCCTAACATGCTCTTTAGTCCCTTTCTTCCATAAAATTTTATGGCTCCCATACAAATCTCTTTCTTATTTATCCATTTTTCTAACCATTCATTTAAAACTTTTAAAAAATATATGTTTTACCAATTTTTCATATTATAATATATATGACACTCAGTTCCATCTAAGCCCATTGCCTTTTACATATCCAACTATTTAAAAAATTCTTTAACTTCTACTATGCTTTTATTTCTTTTCATAGTCTCATTCTAATCTTTACTTAACTTATTTACTTCCCATAATTATTTCTGCTTTATCTCTGTCTTCTTAAATGTAGTTTTATATATTTTTCTACTACTTCAACAACTTTTTTGTGGGTTTACCTTTTTTGATCACTAGTTTCCAATTCTCTTATTACTCTATCATTTTTTTCACTGTTTTATTCAAATACAGAGCTATTTATTCATTTTCCCTTGTAAAAAGTGCTTCTGCTAATATAACATTCTCTTAATCTTCTCTTGATTCTTTTCATAGATTTTTTTCTCCTTTTCATAGAAGTTTTTATTATCTCTTAGCATTTCTCTTAATACTGCTTGACTTAGCCTATAGTTTTTGTTTTTTTGTTTCTTCTTTTCATCATTTGACATTCTAAAATTACTTTGTATACTTCCCTTTGAAAGTTAATCACCAGTCAGTCCAGTTTTTATAAAGCATTCTCATTTCTACATGAGCTTCCCATAATTGATCAATTTCTTATCTCATTCCTCCATTTAGATCCTTTTCATTCAGTCTTGTAATACTGTTATCAATCTTTATGAATTATTCTTTTTCTTGTATTTCTCTCCATATAGCTAAATGGTCTGACAAACCTGTTTCTTCTATTCCCTTTTTATAATATTCAAGATATCAGATATTATAAAATAATCAATTTCTGTCTTAATCTTACTTCTTTTATATGTTCAGTGTCCAATCTATCTATTTATATATATATATATATATATATACACACACACACACACACACACACACACACACACACACACACACACACACACACACATATATATATATATATATATATATATATATATATATATATATATATATATATATATGGATCTACCTGACTACATCGACAGTTCACAACACCGACAATGACTCAGAAGATCGACAAGTCAGAAGACCGATGGAGGAAAACACCGACGCTGAGAACACTGAGATGGGGAAAGGATGTGTAAGTATGCGGGAGTGACGGCCGTTAGGGTGCGAGTAAGGTAAGTGTGCGATGTTGATGGTCTGTAGGGATAGGGGTGGGATAAGTGAGTTAGGGTTAGGGCGCGGGTTAGGTAAGGGTGCGAGTAAGGTAAGTGTGCGATGTTGACGGTCTGTAGGGATAGGGGTGGGATAAGTGAGTTAGGGTTAGGGCGCGGGTTAGGTAAGGGTGCAGTAGTGATATTTTTTGGGTTAGGGCGGGTTAAGTGAGTTAGGGTTAGGGTGCGGGTTAGGTGAGTGTGCGATAGTGACGGACCTTAGGGTTAGGGTTTCGGTTAGGGTTGTAGATAGTTGTGTATGTAAGGGTTAGTGTTGGTTTGTAAGGATTTTGGTATGCTTGTGTTGTGTGTGGGGGTTTTGGACAGGGATTTGTTTTGTTTGTTGTTATGATGTGTCGAGTGTATGAGGTGTCGTGTTTGTGAACTGTCGATTATGTGGTGTCGGTGAAGTCATTGTCAGTGTTGTGAACTGTCAATGTAGTCAGGTAGATCCATATATATATATATATATATATATATATATATATATATATATATAGAAATATATATAAAACTTTCCGCTTTTCATTATTTCATATACTGTTTTGACACAATTTCCTTCTTTCTTACTTTTCCTTAAATCACAATTAGTTTCCTATCAATATTATTTCCATATTTACCCCTACATGATTAAATTTTTTTTTTTAATATTTCATCTCTTCCTTTTTTGTAACATATGCATATATTGCAATAATTCTGTATACATTCTCGTTATGTCTTATACACTGTTATTCTACCTAACTCTTCTATAGTATAATCTAAAATTTTAACTGTTTCATTACATAATGCAGCAGTCCAGGAACATGTATTTCTTCGCATATTCCATACAATATTCCCAAACCATAAGTTTTCCATCTGCTTTCTTTCATCTTCTGTTAAGATTCTAGTATCTTCTAGAATAATTGCATGCATATATAAGATGTAACATACACTATTCCAGTACACCTAACCTTCTTTTAACATTTTTATACTATTCACATTTATTGATAAGACCCTCAAGTTCTTGTAGATGTATTATATTTCCATCTTACCCATCATCTTTCATTTTCTTTTTTAAACATACTTTTGAATTTTGTTTTCCTATCATTCACTCTTTTTCATTTTGAATTTCTTTTAGCCCTTACTATTTTTCAGTTATTGCTTCCGGTTCACTTGCTTTTAGCACTAATTCATCTCCTTCATCATTTTCATTTTATTTGTATTTCAAGTTTTTAATTTCTTTTTGTATATTTTCTAAACCTTCATTTTTTAAATTTTCTGCCACTTCATGCACAGATTCTGTCTGTTCTTTTTGTTCAATCTGTAAGTGTTTATAACAGTTATTTAATTTGTGACCGTTTTTCCCACACATTTTTTACACATTAATTCACATTTCTTTGCTTCATGTCCTACTTTTTCACAAGCAAAACATCTTCTTTTATCACAATTACCTATTTAATGTTTGTTCCTTCCACAACAAAGCAAGTTTTCAGTTGTCCCTTATATCTTGCATAACCTCTGTTTCCTTCAGTGGTTATTATACTTTGAATATGTACAATGCTATATTTTTCTGTCTTCAAAATAACCTCACAATCCCATCCCCCAGTCCATAATCCTCTATCATCATCAAACATTTTCGTAGTGTCCAATATTTTTTCGCATACAGTTCTTAAACTGTCTTTTAAGGGTTCACATTATATGCACAAAAACTGAATCATGCGAACACATATTGAGCGACACATAAAGAGCGAATATTCACAATATCGAAGGTATGAACAGATACCACCGTAGGGAAATCTTCCCTTTGCTTCAATGGAGTGCGATCTTAGAGTTGGTATATTTAAGTAGGGGGTGTGGGGGGTGTGCAGGGGGCCTTGCCCCCCTGCATACAAAAGTTAGTGACAATATTTGTTTGTTGGTTTTGTCATGTTTGGGATTCGATGATTTGGGCTTTCGCTCTTTACTTGTCAATACAAATTCATGCAATTCAGTTTTCGTGCATATAATATGAACCCATCTTTTAATTCATCCTTATCCACCTCCATTTGGAACTGTACTTTAGTTCTTTTTTAGTCTCTCTGTTAAAAGTTTGTAAACATAAGAATTCCATGGGCTACAATCTTTCTTTTTTTTCCAAACCTTTCTAAAACATTCCCCATATATTTCCCAGTTTCAAATATTATATCACAAAAAGTTTCTCTGCTAAGGTAAATTAAAGCTCTTACCTTGTTATACGATGTTCCAAGGCTACTACAACTGTATCCAATACCTTGTATCTTTTGACCTCTGTTTCTTTTTTACTTCTTAAATGTACAAAGTGTGTTTTCTTTCTTGCCACTTCCCTTCCTCTCTCTTCTTCTCTTACTTGTTTTTTTTCCTTCCTTCAGTGTCATGGCATATGATTCTTTACCTTCTATAATTTCTTTCCCTTCCTTCTCCTGGATTTTGTCCATGACTTCTCCCAAAGTTACTGCCATTTCACACACCAGTTCACTCTGTAGAATGATTTCTTTAAGGTAATCACCCTGCAACCCACCTGACTGGAGGGTTGTAACAATATAGCTTTGAGCTGTATCTTCTGACTCGAACATGTTTTGCTTAAATAAGTCTTCTGCAAAAAACAGCATGCATGTACATCAGTATTAATGCACAAATCGTACAAATGAAACACTATTTTCCTTAAAAAAAATTCCTATGCTAAAATGTGCAACATATATAAAAAAGAGAGATTAATTACATAACAAAATTAATTTCTGTTTATTTTTGAAAGCATATGTCATTTTGCTGGGGGTCAGTGTTATCGGCACATTGAATCAACAGCCATGAACCAGATTATTGGTCTATTCTTATTACAAATACTGTCTCATTAATCTATTGACTATCATGCCGATGTGCTATATTTGTGCACAATACATTTTCTTCTTGGCAGTAATACTTTTTCATATTCATTTTTAGAAGCAGTTATGCTATTTTTTATCAAAAGTATTCCCACGCTTTGGATTTATCATCTAAGAGAAATTTCTCAGGACCTCATCACAGCAACATAGTGTCAGAATTGACCCTGTAAGAAACTTTGGAGAAAAACTTGTGAGATACTTTTTGTGTCCTGAACAACCTTGGTTAACCACTCTCCTCAGTTTCTCTCTCCTTGTAATGGGAAGCATTTGGTTCATCATTTGAGGACCAGACTATGATCAATTGTCTGGCCTGTCTGGAAATGGTCATAGTATGTCATTGTTCTGTTGCTGGTTTCGTTAAATAAAGGTCATGGGTTAGAAATTTGTGGGCTGCTACAACTGGATAAGTTGTTTGGAACATCACTTCTTTGCCAGCGTCCTGAGTATCTGCTGGATCTCTTACATTCAGCAGTGTCAAAACTGGCAATTGGATCACTACTAACCAAATAAATCTGAAGAAAGGTTTATATCTTTCTAATGTAATCTGTTTTAGGTAAACAGTTTAGCCCTTGGAGCCAGCGCCTTTTGCGTAGTTGTTTTTAGAGTGGATGCCTCCGCATATCTGTTTTCATCACACTGCATGTGGAGTGCTGCTTTCTGTAAACATCATTGCTGGTGAATGATCATCAGTGTTGCAGATACTGCATATCTCTCTATACATTGTGTTTCTTTTTGGTTATCTATTGATATGGAATGTTGAATGCTAGTATCATGCCTTTCAGAAATGTTTAAAAATATCTAATTTTAGCCATGGGCTGTTACCACTGACAGAGAAACTGTTTCTTGGAAACATTGTTCTTAGCACTGTTATTATGTTTTCTGTGAGCTGTAACTGTCAATAGATGACTTCTGCCCATTAAAATGATCAGCGACTGTAATTAGAAAGAATGAACTGTAGGAAAGCTTTGCAATGCAGATATAAATATCTGTCATGGCTGAAATGACCATTATACAAAATGGAGCATTTTGTAACTACTTGAAATCTGCTACAGCTACTAGCTAAGCTTTTAAGTTCCTTGTCAATATCAGTGTGCAGTCAAAAACATAAAGGAAATAACATTCTTTCTGATTTTCTCAAATGTTTCTTTGTATACCTTCCAGCAGCCTGGAACACTTGCATTAACAAGGATCTATTAGAAAAAGTCAAATCAAAAGCTGCTGGCAGCAAAACAGAGGCATCAAAGTCCTTGAGTAACAAACTCACTAAAACTGCAAGAAACATCAACACTACTTCACCTTCATGAGGGAGGCTTCACATATCCCCCACTACCCCCCTCCCCACCGGACTTGTCCATTTATATGAACTAAAAGGGTGATAAAAAATACTCACACAGCTATAATTTGGAAATGTAGTCAAATAATATAAAATTATTATGGGACTTGAATATTGGGAAGAGTTAAAATCATGGAAGTTGATGTCACAAGCTTGTGATTCTTTGAAAAGAAGTCCTCCAGATCAGAATAATCAAATCATAAAATCATGGAATGTACAAGGTAACTGGGTCATGTGGCTATTTATTCCTTGCCAATACCCACTGTTTTTTTTCATGAAGTGATTGGCAGATCATAACAGAGGTAAATTTCTGAATGCACATCTAGTTGTCTATTCTGTTTCATAAAGATAAAAGCATGATCTGGAAAGGAATCTTGCTCCTGAGAAGAGGTTTCCATTGTATGACAGATCTCTCTCTCCACTGTGATTTGTTTATTTGCTGAAGCAGGTTCAAATCTCTGATACAGTTGACTACTGGACAATTGGATTTGTTGAGAAATAAGAGGTTATGGACTGATGGATCCCTAATGGCTCAGTCAGCATCACTCTATAGGACACTGACCACATGGACAGGGCCTTCAGTCTATCACTCTATCTCCTCCTACTTAGACTCATTATTCCCATGAGCTTTTTTCCTCAGGATCCTTAGGGATCTGTGCAACTGCTTCACATGTCTATTAAAATATATCCCAAAAGGGACATAGTATTCAATAATGGGACTGATCATTGCATAATAAGGAGGGGAAAGCATGTCTGTAGATCTAAAGGACATGCCCTATGAGATCAACAATGCCAGATAAAAGGATTTTCTTACCACTGCTGTAACATGATGGTCAAAGGAGAGAGATAGAGAGAGTTATCTACCCTGCCCTAAGGTGTCTCACAACTGTCTTCATTTTGGAGTGGTGAGTATTCTATACTATAAACTGGGTGTAGGGTTTGTTTACCAAATGTAAAATTACTGCATTTTTAGCATTTAGTTTTAGACTGTTTTCAGGGCACCAGCTATTAACATATATAAGTTGACATTATAACTTCTTAAATTCAGAAGAGTATTTGAATATAACACCCAGTTTACAATCCTTTGCAAACTTAGCTAAACAGAGTTCACTGTCTCTGATCTGGAGATCAGAGAAATATATGCTGAATAGCAGAGGTCCTAGCATGGTTCCCCTTAGTACCCCACTGGTTACCTTCATGCCCACTGCACACACACTGAATTCTCTCCCTCAGTGAATTACTTGTCCATTTAGCTAAACAGAGAACAAACTGGAGTGCATTTAGCATGTTAATAATGTAATATGGTGTCAATTGTCTTGGCAAGGTCATGGTATGTGCATGCTTAATGTAATCACTGTCCATGGCTTGTATTACCCACTCAAAAAATTAATCAGATTCCTTAGACAGTATCTACAGTTAACAAAGACAGCCTTCTGGGGGTCAAGTCTTATAATATTTTTAATATAATAGTCTATCAGATCTGTTATAATCCATCCTATGGTCTCACAGGTTTGGCTTGTCAGGCTTATCGGTCTGTAATTCTGTGGTCCATGATGATGACACACTTAAGAAATGGAATTACAACTGCTGTGTGTCAAATCTCAGTGAAAAAGTCCATGGATAAGCCCAGGTTGGTTATCTGTAGGAATGGGATCACCTGTGGATGTTTAGTACTGTTCCACAGGCAGTCTGGTATGCTATCAGGTTCGATAGAGGATGTAATTTTTATTTTGTTTTTTGTTGTGCTGTCAGAAGCATAGCAGATAACATACTGACCTTTGATGCCAAAGGCTGTGTGTTCTGTTCCCATGGTAATTAGTTGGATTGCTAAGACTGCAGAGCAGCATAAGCTGGGAACTGAACTGCTAAGAGAAGTTAATACTGATGTCACTTATGTTTGAGTTGGTGGTAGGTCAGGTGGATGAAAAAGATCTCACAATGAGTCAATGTTATTTATTATTGAGTGGTGTGAGGGGCATAGCCCCCATCTATTCCAGTTTTACTTTGTCCAGCTTACAATTCAGTTTGTTGAAATTTAGCATTGTAAGATTTCAGTATTATGGGCTTCAGTCAAGTGATTTTTCAGTATTTTCAAATTTCAGTCTTATGGTCTCAGTCAAATGGTATCAAGTCAAATGAAGTTTCTATCATCTGATAGGGATCCATCTCTCTCTCTCTCTCTCTCTCTCTATATATATATATATATATATATATATATATATATATACACATATATATGGTCTGATGAAGTGGCTAGTGCCACAAAAAAAGCGCTCACCTCTTTTACTAATAAAGCTGTTATTCTACATAGCTGTAGCTGCTACCTCCTGCTTTGTTTTTTTACTGTTCATTTTATTGTTGTTGGAGGTAACTCTTGCCAGCACCATTTGGTTTTTACTGCGGAGATATATATATATATATATATATATATATATATATATATATATATATATATATATGTGGGTCTAGGACATATACTTAACTGCACTAAATACCGAATGGCTAAATCACGTTCACTAATGCACAAAGTCATGAAATCACGAAAATGCAAATAACCGAATCTAGGAAAACACCGAAAATACAATAATGGCAGAAAGTGCAGAAATACCCAGTGGCAACAAATAACATAAACATTAGTTAATCCCAGCTTAAATTAATATCTGTTCTTTTCACAGATTCCCCATATTAATGACATTAACTTCATTTAAATCTTCAATAATTGAGCTATAGCTTTAATGAATTACAAGCTTGTGTATTCTTCTTTGTTTTCCATAATGATTTCAAAATGTTCCTCTCTTCGTATTTGCTTCCTCTTCTTCGGGGTAGGAGGATAACCAGACAACATCCTACAGTGAACCTCATCAACTCTGTCTTGCTCACGACATATACTCTGTAGAATGCTGAGAACATCAAAGAAGTGCTTCCCTGCTCTACAGTGTAGCCTCGTGTGCCACGCTTCAATTGCATTCTGCATTCTGGGAAAATTCAACTCATTCAACACAGACACATTCCAGAAACTCATTGGAAAAAGAGGTGGAAATCTCATTTCTGTTGACATCCTAGTTCTCAGAACTCTAGGTTTACCCAACAAGTACCATTCCAAAAAGTATTTAAGTAACGGCTTTCCTTCTACAGGGAACTCTTCCTTTAATAAGTTAAAAGTTTCCAAAACTTTTTCCTCTGGAAGAAACACCAAAGCAACTAGATGTTTAACGTTATGCTGAAAGGGAATATCTGAGTTATAACGTGATGAGAGTCCTAAATGTTGTACTTTTCTCCAAACATTTCTACCAAAGTGGAAAAAGCACCCCTTACACAAAACAAAATTTACATTCCGATGCACTCTTTGTATAGCTGCAGGCTCAAAATCATACAATATAAATGATGCACTTAGTAAAAGGTTAAACTCAGACAATAACTCAAATATGCCTTTTCGCATAAGATTGAACGCTTGATAGGACTTTTTATTCATAAGACAGTAAAGGAGCAGTACACTTTTACTTTCTGGTTTTTGTCTTCTTTTCCAGTTGATATATATAGCCATCTATAAGCAATATTTCTCCACCTTTCTGTGACTTTACAGTGTTGTAAATCTGTCCTAACACTCCAGGTGCAAGTCTGCAGTTTTCCACCATTTTAGCAGTACGTTAGTACTATAAATAAACCTGTGTGTTCCATTTAGAAAGAGACTAAAGGGCTCAATTGATATCATGTGCTGTTCGGTTAAATTAAATTCAATCAATTGACTTTTCGTGATTTTATGACTTCATGCATTAGTGAGCATGATTTAGCTGTTCGGTATACATATATATATATATATATATATATATATATATATATACATGTGTGTATATATATATATATATATATATATATATATAAATATAGGTTTATTATCAAAACCTTAAACACGTATTTTCACATCCCCGAACCCAAACAGTGGAAACTTTCAAGCTGACTGCCCTGACTGTTGAATCATTTAAAAGGCAAGAATCAACATTCAACAACTTCTGTGCTGCTCACCATCTGCAAAAACACTTTTGACAAGTCATATAGATTTCTGCTGCTTTGCAGTGAGGCAAGTCCCCTGCACTCACCATTACCCTTGACCTTCTGAATGATGGTAAGGTGAGTTTCACACATTTGATAGTAAACATATACATATATATATATAGGTTTACCATGAAAATATAAAATGGAGGTTCTGCAAAACTAGGAATGTCAAAAGTAATTTAGCTGCTTCCTGTATCGCTGCCCTTCAGTACTGCGAGTGTTCTGTGCAACGGATGCCACTGTGCATTCGCACATATGTGGTTGACATTTCAACTAGAGATCACGGTACAGTGCAGAACAGGAAATTACAATTTTCCCCACAGTAGCGCAATCTTGGAATAGGAATATATCATTTGCAGGGGGTATGGGGCGTGCAGTTCCCTACATTGGGTGTGCAGAGCAGCTTGCCCCCCTCTGCAAAAATGTTAAGTCACCTGATATGCAGTTATGAACTCCAAAACTAAATGTCAAAAGTGTGAATGTGAATTTGTCGCTAAGTGCACTTCGATATTCTGAACTACTTAATACGCAGGAAGTGGTTTTTCAAAGTCGATATTGTGAATGAATTATTTTGTGGCATTCACACAAGTGGTGGTAATCCTAAATATATACATATATATATATATATATATATATATATATATATATATATATATATATATATATATATACACACACATATATATATATATATATATATATATATATATGTATGTGCGTGTGTGTGTGTGTGTGTGTGTGTGTGTGTGTGTGTGTGTGTGTGTGTGTGTGTGTGTGTGTGTGTGTGTGTGTGTGTGTGCGTGCGTGTGTGTGTGTGTGTGTGTGTGTGTGTGTATATACATATATATATATATATATATATATATATATATATATATATATTCACTTTAGAAGCTCAAAATTCTGAAATATCAAATTTCAGAATCTTGAGCCCATAAAGTGGAAGTCCTAAAAGCATGAAAACCCAGAAGAGCGAAATTCAAAATCTCGGATATCAGAGATGTTGAACTAGCGCTTATGTTATACACATACACACACCTGCCTCCCCACACACAAACACACACCCTATCCTACATACAAGCTGGGGAGCAAGCCCTCTGCACCCCCTCACTCCCACCCTACTTAAATATACTCGCTCCAAGGTTGCACTATATACACAAACACACAAAACACCACCACACAAGCTACATTCACCTCGCACATACACACACAGATCACAGAAACAAAACACACTAACACACACTACAGCCCCTACCCAAAACCCTTAAAACATAAGCACTTACCTGAATCCATAACCACAGTGCAACACCAGAAGCGCTAATTCAACATCTCCGATATGTGAGATTTTGAATTTTACGCTCGCTTCTGGGTTTTCGTGCTTTTAGGGTTTCCACTTTATGGGCTTGAGATTCTGAAATTCGATATTTCAGAATTTCGAGCTTCTAAAGTGAATCCATATATATCTATATATATATATATACATATATATATATATATATATATATATATATATATATATATATATATATATATATATATATATATATATATACATATATATATATACATATATAATATATATATATATATATATATATATATATATATATATATATATATCTATATAGATATATATATATATATATATATATATATATATATATATATATATGTATCATCATCTTCTTTTGGCTGTTCCCGTTAGGGGTCACCACAGCAGATCATCTGTTTCCATTTCTTCCTGTCCTCTGAATCTTGCTCTGCCACAACAACCACCTGCATGTCCTCTCTCACCACAGCCATAAACCTTATCTTAGGCCTTCCTCTTTTCCTTTTACCTGGTAGCTTCATCCTTAGCATCTTTTTATCAATATACTCAACATCTCTCCTCAGCACTTGTCCAAACCAACGTAATCTTGCCTCTCTGATTTTGTCTCCAAACCTTCCAACCTGGCTGACCCTCTAATATACTTATTCCTAATCCTGTCCACCCTCGTCACACCCAGTGCAAATCTTAACATCTTTAACTCTGCCACATCCAGCTCCTGCCTTTTTATCAGTGCCACTGTCTCCAACCCATATAGCATAGCTGGTTTTACTACCCTTTTGTAGACCTTCCCTTTCACTCTTACTGTTACTCGTCTGTCACAAATCACCCACCATTACTCTGAACTATTGATCTCAAGTATTTAAACTCATCCACCTTCACCACCTCTACTCCTTGCATCCTCACCATTCCTCTCTCCTCCCTCTCATTCACACACATATATTCTGTCTTAGTCCTGCTGACCTTCATTCCTCTTCTCTCTAGAGCATATCTCCATCTCTCCAGGTCTCCTCCACCTGTTCCCTACTCTCACTACAGATAACAATGTCATCTGCAAACATCATAGTCCACGGGGACTCTTGCTGATCTCATCTATCAACCTGTCCATCACCATTGCAAATAAGAAAGGGCTCAGAACTGATGCATGATGTAAACCCACCTTCACCTTAAACACATCTGTCATCCCACCACAGACCTCACCGCTGTCACACTACCCTCATACATATCCTGTACCACTCTTACATACTTCTCTGACACTCCCAACTTCCTCATACAATACCACAACTCCTCTCTAGGCACCCTGTCATATGCTTTCTCTAAGTCTACAAAAGCACAATGCAACTCCTTCTGATCTTCTCTGTACTTCTTCATCAACACTCTGAGAGCAAACATCACATCTATAGTACTCTTTCCAGGCATGAAACCATACTGCTGATCACTAATCATCACGTCCCTTCTTAACCTTGCTTCCACTACTCTTTCCCATAACTTCATGCTGTGACTGATCAATTTAATCCCTCTGTAGTTACTACAGCTCTGCACATCACCCTTATTCTTAAAAAGGGTCTATATTAGATCAGTGAATGCTTAAACAAGCGAACACTGATTGATCGACCTTATTTTAGAGAAAGTTAAAAATATCAAAGCAACAGAAATTCGATTTTTTTCCTAGGGAAAGAATTTGGTTGTCCGTTTCTGTTGCTTCAGTATTTTCAGTGCTGTGGTGGAAAGTTACAGGCCGGATTCAGGTAAGTGTGTGATTGTGTGGATGTGAGTGTTAGGGTGGCTTAGGTGAGTTAGGGTTAGGGCTCGGGTTAGGTATGTGTGCGATTGTGTGGACAAGAGGGTTAGGGCAGATTTAGGTGAGTTAGGGTTAGGGAGCGGGTGAGGTGAGTGTGCAATAGTGCCGGACCTTAGGGTTAGGGTTTGGGTTAAGGTAAGTGGATAGTTAGTGGTGTGTGCATAGTTTAGTGTAGGGTTAGGTGTCAGATTTTAGGTGTATGTGTGTGGATTTCTGTTTGTTTGGTGTGCTTGTGTTGTGTGGATGTGTTTTTGATCAGCGATTTTTTTCGCTAAGAAAAAAACGCTGATCTGACAGTTCGAGATTGTAAGCTTTCGCTTACATAAGGTCGATCAATCAGTGTTCGCTTTTTAAGCATTCGCTGATCTAATATAGACCCTCTTAAAAATCGGTACCAAAACACCATTTCTTCATTCCTTAAGCATCATCTCACTTTCCAAAATTTCATTAAACAATCTGGTTAAAAACTCCACTGCCACTTCACCTAAACACCTCCATGCTTCCACAGGTATGTCATCTGGACCAACAGCCTTTCCATTCTTCATCCTCTTCATAGCTATCCTTACTTCCTCCATGCTAATCCATTGTTCATAGGTTCATAGTTTCATACTAGGCTATCTACCCTAGAGCATTTATAAGCATAGCCAGAGTGTGTTTGGCTTTCGCCACCCATTTTAAATTAATTTTGCTATGCCCTTTTTTGAGGTTAATATACTGTGCCTCTGTCTAACAGTGACACAGAAGTGATACCCGGGGTAACTTCATGATTCACTATCCCCACATCGTCCAACCTTCTCTCACTCTCATTCTCTTCATTCATCAACTCCTCAAAGTACTCTTTCCATCTCCTCAACACACTCTCCTCACTTGTGAGTATGTTTCCCTCATTATCCTTTATCACCTTTACCTGCTGCACATCTTTCCTAGCTCAGGACAATTGGTACAGGTCCTTTTCTCCATCTTTAGCGTCCCACCTTTTATAAACTCTTCATATGCTTTATCCTTAGCCTTCACCACCTCTCTCTTTGCAATGCACCTCATCTCCTTATACTCCTGTCTACTTTCTTCATCTCTCTGACAATCCCACTTCTTCTTTGCCAACCTCTTTCTCTATATACTCTCCTGTACTTCCTCATTCCAACACCATGTCTCCTTGTCATCCTTCCACTGTCCAGGTGTCATACCAAGCACCTTTCTAGCCGTCTCCCTTACTAGCTCTGCTCTAGTTACCCGGCTATTTGGTAACTCTTCACTGCCACCCAGTGCTTGTCTTAACTCATCCCTTAACTCCACCTCACAATTACCCTTTTTCAATTTCCACCATTTGATCCTTGGTACTGCCCTCACACCCCTCCTCCTCTTCTTGATCACCAATGTCTTCCTACAAACCACCATCCTATGCTGCCTAACTACAATTTCCCTGGCCACCACTTTACAGTCTCCAATCTCCTTTAAACTGGCCCTCCTACATAAGATATAATCCACCTGTGTGCATCTTCCTCCACTATTGTATGTCACCCTATGCTCCTCCCTCTTGTTAAAATATGTATTCACCACAGCCATGTCCATCCTTTTCACAAAATCCACTACAATATGACCTTCTGCATTACTTTGTTTAACACCATACCTACCCATCACTTCCTCATCCCCTCTGTTCCCTTCACCAACTTGCCCATTGAAATCTGCTCCAATCACCACTCTCTCACCCTTGGGTGCAGTCATCACCACTTCATCCAACTCAATCCAAAATGTTTCTGTCTCATCTATCACACACCCAACTTGTGGAGCATATGCACTAACAACATTCACCATTACACCATCAATTTCCAGCTTCATAACCATCACTCTAGCCGACACTCTTTTC
The DNA here is from genome assembly GCF_019279795.1 of Protopterus annectens. Taxonomy (NCBI): domain Eukaryota; kingdom Metazoa; phylum Chordata; order Ceratodontiformes; family Protopteridae; genus Protopterus; species Protopterus annectens. The sequence continues at coordinate 1,051,564,441 of NC_056731.1, read as the reverse complement.
CCCACTAAACCACTCTTAGCATACTGTTCCTTCAGGATAAATCCTGTGCTATTTCTCCTCCCATCCACACCATGATAAAACAATTTTAACCCACTTCCGATACACCTAGCCTTACTCCCCTTCCAACTGGTTTCTTGCGCACACAATATACCAACCTTCCTTCTGTCCATCATATCGGCTAGCTCTCTCCCTATACCAGTCATACTGCCAACATTCAAAGTTCTGAACCTCACTACCACAGTCATAGCCTTTCTCCTCTCTTTCTGCCTTCGGCCATGCCTTCCACCTCTTCTCTTCCTTCGGCCAACAGTAGCTCAATTTCTGCCAGCACCCTGTTGGCTAACAGTACTGGAGGTGGTCGTTGTTAACCCGGGCCTCGACCAATCCGGCATGTAAATATTTACTGGTGTCCACATTAATTATTTGGCAAAGTTTTACACCGGACACCTTTCCTGATGCAACCCTCCCCATTTATCTGGGCTTGGGATTGGCACAAATAAATGCACTGGCTTGTGCATCCCCAGTGGCTGGGTTTTTATATATATATTATTATATATATATATATATATATATATATATATATATATATATATATATACATATATATATATATATATATATATATGTTATTTATGGGGATATATATATATATATATATATATATATATATATATATATATATATATTTTTTTTTTTTTTTTTATGGAGATATATATCTATATAACTTCTTCTTTCGGCTTTTCCTGGTTAGAGGTCGCCACATCAGATCATCTGTCCGCTCATGATTGGCAGTGGCGTTTTACAGTGTCAAGGCACCAGCCCGGCACCCAACCTTCCACAGAAGACACACACACGCACACACTCACACCTAGGGCCAATTTAGAGTGTCCAATCCACCTACTGCATGTCTTTGGGATGTGGGAGTAAACCAGAGCACCCGGAGGAAACCCACATGACCACAGGGAGGATATTCAGACTCCACACAGTAGGCACCCCAGCCGAGAATCGAACCAGAGAACCTCTTGCTGTGAGGCGGAAACGCTAACTGCTGCACCACCGTGGCCACCCATATATCTATGTAACTATATGTAACTAATCTATATCTATCTATATAGACACACACACACACACACACATATATATATATATATATATATATATATATATGTATATATATATATATATATATATATATATATATATATATGTATAGAGAGAGAGAGAAAGAGAGAAAGATGGATCCCTATCAGTTGATCAAGTTTTCAGAAACCTGAAATTCATATGGTCAAGATCATATCATTGAGTTTTTGAAAACTCAAACCTTTTGAATGGAGATCATTATACAGTGAGGATCAGGAAATTTACTGTAGTGTGTTCCTGGAGTTGGCAGGGGGGCTTGCTCCCTGCATAAACATAAAAAAGTTGATTTTTTTTATGTTTTTTGATGCTCGAGTTTTTGGAGACTCAATCATATAGTCTCGTGATTATGAATTTCGAGTTTCTGAAATCTCGATCATCTGATATGGGTCTATATATATATATATATATATATATATATATATATATATATATATATATATACATATATAGATATATAGATATAGAGATCTAGATATGCATGTGCAAACACACATTGTTTTATCATTTATCATTTTCCTATAGGATCCTCATTGTTATTCTTCCATAACTGAACCCCGCACCTTCAATAGTTTTTTGCAGTATATTTATTTTATTATTTATTTATTTTACATTTTTTCTTTTACTGGGAAAGTCTGACTGGACACAGTTCCTTTTTCAGTGGAGGCCCAGGGAGAAAAGCTCTATTAGAAATAAGAATATATAAAACTTTATAGAAGTTAACAACTTACGTGGTCATAACATGAGCATACAGATAGTATTTACATAATTCTGATAAATAAAAATCTCAAGTAAATACTTTATCACAGCAATGATATTACAATACACATGCTTTGAATGAGTTACAATACAAGTAGTTTCAAGGATAAGAGTAGGTTGGTAGTCAGTAAGCAGTGGCTACCTACCTATACAGATGTAGCTTTAGCCTGGAGAATTAGAGGTACAAAGCCAGAAGTTGGCAAAGTGTGTTGTAAGTCCTTTTTAAACTGTGCTGTTGAGGACCTGAAAGTAATAGAGGCTGGTAGTTCATTCTAGATTTTAGGGATGACGCTTGAAAAGAGTAATTCCACAGATGAGTTGTTAGCTCTTGTGGTGTCCAGGAGTAGTCTGTTAGTGGAGTGTAGGACTCTAGAAGTGGCATGTGCTTCTATAAGATTATAGAGAGAGGGGACTTTATCAGGTTGATGAAGGATTTTTGGGGCAAAGATTAATGGTCTATAGAAGAGGAGTTGAGGAAGTTCTAACCAATTCAGCTGTCTAAGAGCAGCACAGTGGTGAGACCTGTGTGTGGCGTCAGTGGCATATTTGGCAATTTCATTGTAGCAAGTTTCCATCTTGTTTAGGTCAGTTTTATGAAGGTTGGTCAGAATTGGGGAGGCATATAGGAGAGCTGACAGGAGTTGTGTCTGGGCTGTAGTAACTTTTGTGGTTCTAGTGAGAAATTGTTTATGTTTGTAAAGAAGACCTAGTTTTTTATGAACCTTCTTAATGGTTTGAGCAATGTGAATATTGAATTTTAAGTTGTTGTCAATTTCAACACCAAGCAGTTTAGTATGAGTTATTATTGGGGTGATGATGGATTTGTTTTTGGATTCTATAGTGAAAGCTGGTAAAGATGGGGGAGATCTCGTGGGATGGAAGGCAAAAAGTTTTGATTTGTTGGGGTTCAGGATGAGGAGGGAATTAGTGAACCATGTTTTTTCAGATAGGAAGGATTCCTGGGTAATAGAATTTAGATGTTTTAGTGTGGGACCACAGCATACTAATGTTGAGTCATCTGCATATTGTATAAGAGATGGATGAGCAGTGGAAGTGTGAACATGGTTAGTGAGCAGACAGAAGACTAGAGGTCTAAGGATGGAGCCTTGTGGGACCCCTAAGGTTACCAGCAGAAGAGTGGAAAGGTGGTGTCACCACTTCATGGCCTATTGACATCCTGATAAGTAGCTTTGGAACGAGATGATGGAGGAGTTACTAAGGTTAAGGTTGGAGAGTACATTGATTAATGTAGTGTGATTTACCATATCAAAGGCCTTAGACTGGTCCAAAAATATAACAGATACATATTGTCTCAGATTTTTAAGGTGATTCACTGTATTAGTAAAGGCCATTAGAGCTGCGGTGGTGTTGAAAATGGGTGAAAACCATGCTGTGTATTTGATAACAGTTTGTGTGTGTGAAGGAAGTCCATGAGCTTGGTACGGATGACCCTCTCTAGAATTCTGGATAATGGTGACAGGATGGCAATTGGTTGATAATTAGTAAATTCTGTGGAATTGCCTCCTCTGTGTAGAGGAATAATATAAGATGTCTTCCAGATGGTAGGTACTATGCCCTCAGATATTGATCTGCTTATGAGTATGGTTACTGGGTAAGCAATTGCATTGCTGCGATTTTCAAAAAGACAGCAGGGAGATTATCAGCAGCTAGGGTAGTAGGTTTAAGTTTGCAGGTGGTTTTCTTATGCTATTAATAGACACTCGTAGTATAGATTGGTTAGAGCAGATTTGAGAGGTATTGCTGGACTGGGGAGGAAGAGTGTCAGAGTTGTCGGAAAAGTTCTGGGATTTGCAAGAGCTTGGACTATATCAGTAAAGTATTTATTAAACTGAGTTGTTATGTTGTCAGAGGAGGTGGTTGGTGTAGGGGTGGCGGTAGTTATTTTTCCTGGTAGAAAAATATTATTGACAGCTGCCCAGAATTTTTGAGGTTTATTTTGGTATTTCTGTTGAATATTGTGATACTAGTTGATTTTATCCTGTTTTTCAAGTGATTTAGCTTTGTTTCTGAATTCAGTGAAGGTTTGTCTTATGCTTTGAGTTTTGTATTTGTGGAACTGATCCCATGCTTTGTCTCTTGCTTTAAGTAAGGATCTGCAATCTTTGCTTAGCCAGGGTGCGAACTTCATTTTCACTCTAATGGTTCTAGGGGGTTCATGACAATTTAATAAATCTAAGAAGGTGTTATTAAATGAGTTAACAGCCACTTCAAGTGATAGGTATCTGAGTATTTCCCAGTTGCAGTGTTTTAGAGAAGAGATGAAATTATTTAGGTTAAAGGCTTTTTTATTTCTGATTGTATGATATGTAGTTTTTTTTTTTTTTTTTTTTGGGTGCAAGTACATAGTAGAAAGGTAGGCTGATGGCCACTCAGACCATCAGAAAGACAACCATCTTGAAATTAAAGGGTGGGGTTATTAACAAGAATCCATTCAAGGACAGACTGCTGTTTATAGCATTTGTCAGTCCTTGTGGAGGATTTGATTAGTTGGGTGAGCCCATGTAGGCTGACATGGGTGGTTGGATTCTGAGCGGAACAGTCTAACCAGCCAATATTGAAGTCACCTATCAGGATTATTTCCTGTGGATGTGTGCTGGAAGTCTAGTATAATATGTGTTCCAGGGTGGGGATATTATTTCCTGGTGGAATATAGCCTCCTATGATATTAATGTGTTTTTTGGGGTCAGGTTTTAGCTTTGCAAAGATTATCTCTGTGTTTCCAAACTCAGGGATGTTGGGTTCAAGACAATCCAATGTTAGGTAGTCATTAAATAATATAGCTACTCCCCCACCCCTTTTGGTTTTCCTGTCTTTACAAAGGATATTATATCATGTTGCTGCAATTTCATTGCTATTATTATTGGATTTTAGCCATGTCCCAGTTAATATCACAATGTCTGTAGAGTAGGGGGCTAGTAAGGAATGCAATCCATGTACTTTTTTTCCTATACTCCTGACATTCATGTTAGGAAGGAGAGGGGAAGACTTATTTCTGTTGTGTAGTAGCTCAAATTTGAATGTATTATGGTTGCTGGGCTCAATACTGAATCAGCATTTAGGGTGGATATCACCTGAGCGGTTTAGCTGCTTTACGAGGTAGAGAAGGAGTTTGGTGAACTTGTATTGCATTTTAGTGAATTTGTGACTATTTTGGGAAGTATTAGCTTGGAGTTTAATTTTGTATACATGGAGGTCTATGTGGTAGGAATATAAAAGGGATGTGGCTATGGTGTAGCTTAGTGGTTTGTCTGAGTGGACAAAAGTGGAGGTATGGTCTGTTTCCCATTACACAAAATTTCATTTGTTATAGCATTCCTAATAACCCATAGTACATAAAATAAATTCTTATCTTCCATTCTCACATATTCTTTCTTCTTGTTGTTATAATATGCATATATAATAATATTCATATCTATAAACACATTCTTTCAGTTTTCTTTTTGTTTAGCATATTCCCCTTTACTGTTTACTTATTTATCATCAGTCTCCATAGGAAATCCTGACACTCTAATATCTTGGTGCACCACTTTTTCCTTACTTTGACAGCTTTTATCACTTCTTTTGGAAAATGTTTCCATGGATTTACATAATAGTATTGTTTCATCACATTATTGTACCATATCCTTTTTCGTTTCTCAATATCTTCAATTTTTATTTCCCTTATTAATTACCGATAATTTTTAATTTCTTCATTTACATATATATTTTTTCTCTATTCTGTATTCCTGTCATCTCCAAGAATTTCTTATATTTATGTTTAAACATTCTTCACTATTAATTTCTTCTTTTCTTCCTTTACCAGCATTAATACTCTATGCAACTTTAAAGAAGAAGAATAAATTGCTGGATTTATGAATCCCATTCCCCCTTCATCTACATTTATATGCTACACACTCCTTTTCAATGGGTTTAATCTTAAATTCCTTAAGAAAGAAAACACTAATCTTATAATTTCTTTTTCATCTTTTCCTGGGATCATATAAGCATTTGACAAATTTGTTGTTTTTCACATTAGTACAGCATTCGCCAGATAAACATTTTTCCTGAATGAACATTGAAAATGCTAATCTGTGCACTCTCAACAGAAGACATATCTTGTTCGTTTATTTTGTTAAATGCTCTAATTGCATCATGACTAGCCCCAGGATTCATGAAGCTTGCGCCAGGCGCAGGCGTAGCGTAGGTGGTATAATGCCAAATATGGCCGCTGAGCGATTCAGGTACGATCCAATTCCACGTGCACAACCGGCGTACGCCAGATATGCACAGCTCCTGGCGTAGGTATGCAAATCACCCCATGCGCCGTACTGCAGCATGCAAATGAAGGTACATAGTGATTCATGAAGTGGCGTAGGCGTAGCGTAAGCCTACAGAAATGTAAACAAAAAAAAACGGTTTACATGTTGACAAACAGAACATCGTAGCCACGGAAGTGGACCTGACTCATGTATAACAAAGTTAACATATGCCAATTGCTAAATATACAGCTAATGGCATCAGAAAAGATGCACAACACATACAAAATGACATTTAATGTCATGGCCACAGTAACGCAAAGGACAATCGTAGGCCTTGTGTGCGCAAACGGGAACACAAGGAAAATATATACAAATGTCATAAAATAGTAATGTAACAAAAATCATGATTTCACCATAATAGTCAATGGTATGCATGCTACATCACAACCAAGCTGTAAGGGTTGCTAAGGGCCTGTGACATCGTTCAGCGCAGTAACTATGAATTAGTAGTCAATGCCAAGCAAATGAGGCAAGTAATAGTGAATCGCAAACGTCCCATCGGCCTAAGGATGTACAATACGGCGCAGGGCTACAACACCGAGGAGTGGTCTGTAGGAATACATGACATCAGCAGTGGGGTGTGCCACTGCAGCTGTAAGCACATTGAAGCAATGCAAATCTGGGCTGCCCATTGCTAAGCAAAGCCACAGGACAGGGGCGTGGATGTAGGTATAGCTTTGCTCAGGTGAGAGCACACATGGTGCCTAAAAGTGCATGTGTACGTGGATGAAAACGTGCCTGAATCCCTGTAAGCGGACACACGCGCCACACACCACAGCCCAAAAAGGAAGTTTAGGGGAAGACGATAAGGAAATGCTACAGCAGGGTAATTGGAGTACAACTGAGCAATTTAGACCTACTAACTCACAGAGGGCAACTGACACCAGCTAACAAGGCTGCTAGCAGCAACCTGCAGAACAGGATAGAGGAGGTGTTGGATTGTAAAGAAAAGAGAACTGTAACTGCCGAGCAAAGCAAACCTGCAGTAGATTGGCAATAGAACACATTTGGCAAGACAATCCTGGTTCGGGAAAGTACAAAACAAGAAAGCAGGCTGCTGGATGCATGCCAGACAATGGGAGGGGAATCATTAAGAAAAGTGGAGGCAATGGAAAGAGGTAATCCATGGCAGCTAAATGTAATGCAACACCAAAGGCAGCACAATAGCAGTATCTGTGAAAAAACACAAGATACTCTGCAGCTCCTAATGTACATACACACCCTATGACATCATCAGTGTTCAAAGCACAATAGTATAAAGTGTGAAGGCACCTCACACACACTTGTGTATTCCCAAACACTGCACCATCAGTGTTAACAGACAGGAAACTTTTACAATGTACATGTTGGGAGCTGCCATAGCTGTGATTCATCAGCATGTGTTGGAGACTGAAGGTGTTGTGGAGGATGATGCTGACAACCACCTCAGGACCCAGCAGAGGAGAAGAGTGTTCAGACCAAGGATAACCTACCAGGGGCTACATGATTTGGAGATAGTAGAGCATTACAGGGTGGACAGGGACATCATACAGCAAATAGTTGAGCTGTGCCGGCTGAGATCCAGAAACAACAGAGGGTAACCCATCCCAGTGGACACAAAGGTATGTGTAAGCCTGAGAATACTAGCCACAGTTACCTTTCAAAGGCCAACTGGAGATATTATGGGGATCTCACAGGCATCAGCATCCAGGGTACTCCACCAGTTCCTGGATGCCATGTTACCACATGCCAGTAAGCATATATACTTCCCCCAAACTCAGGAGGAGTTGGCCAGCAATATGCATCTCTTCCACTATGTGGCACACTACCCGGAGGTACTGGGTGCAATAGACTTCGCGCACATACATATCAAGTCACCACCCGGAGACCATGGTAGGCACTACATAAACTGCAAGGGATACTACTCCATCAACTGCCAGGTCATGTGCAATGCCCAGGGCATTATCACGGATGTGTGTGCTGGCAGCCCTGGAAGCTACCATGACTCCCACATCTGGCATGCCTCACAGCTGTATCAGGTATTTGTCAGGGGGGACATCCCATATGGTCACCTTGTGGGGGATGCTGGCTATGCACTGGAGCTGTGGATGATGACTCCCATCAGAAAAGCACACACACACCCATGCAAGAATGCCATAGTGAAGCACACACACAAACCAGAATCATCATAGAGCATGTGTTTGGGATGCTGAAATCATGGTTCCATTGCTTGGACATATCTGGTGGAGCCTTGCAGTACTCTCAAGGCACGTGTGCCCACATCTTCATAGTATGTGCCATGCTACATAATATAATCCTGCGGAAACAGCTGCAGCAGGGGCATAATGGTGAAGGCCCTCACAGCCCACCACAGTTGCCAAGGCCATCACAGGCACAGAGGGATTCAGACCACAAACAACCTGTGCCAGCCCCAGTAGGCAGACTGAGGCATGCCCAATATTCCCATGCCTTGGCAAAGAGGGAACGTATAGCACATACACTGACAGTGTAGGCCCCTACGGACTGACACACTTCTCCACTTGCACACACAGTAAAACGGATGGCACACACACACGACCACCTGAAAATTGTAATGTATAGGTGGCCTACTGTGTGAATCCTACATAGGCAGCCCTCAAATATTGCACACACTACAGCTATTGGAACAAGGAAAGTCAACACCTGAACAGTAAACGAATCTAACAGCATATGTTGATACTGTATGTATAGGTGCCTAGGTACATTGGTAGGTACATGCCCGATTGTCAGAGGCTATGCAGCGGCCTAGGCAAAATGCGTCTGCTATCGCCACCTCATCAGTCAGCCAACTGTCTCTCTGTGGAGCAGAGCCAATATCCGGATCCACGTGTGTAACCACTGTTCCCCACCTACTCTGCATGGATTCCCCGGTGTGTAAATGAGGGCCTCCATATAATGTAAGTAGGGATGTAGTGCCAAAGCATGGGGAGTACCCATGACAGGTATCTGCCACCCCAGCATTCTCCATTTATGGTTGTGTCAAGGTGTAGAACATGACAGTGTGTGGCTCACTCTGACATAGATCCCCAATGCTGGAGCACATCCATTAAACATCACTTGGGCATACCATGAAGTGGTATCATCCATATGTAAACAAACTGAGTTACACATTTGACTGCAGTATGGAGGAACAGCCATAGTACAGTCCATATACAAAACACCATTAACACCTGTACAAACAACAGATAACCAAGTGGTAAAGCCACTGACTGTGTCGTGTATGTACCTGGTTCCACGTCATGCAAGGTCCGTAACATAATCCCGATGGCATGAATAAGGGATGCTGGATGTAGGTCATTAGAGTAAGTGTCGTTTAAACAGGACTACATGGATATGCGCACAACAGGTTTAAGCTTAGCAGAATTCCACGCAGATCATGGTCAAGGATGTCCAGAACAGGTGAAACCAGCATTATTCAGTCATGCACTAACAGTGCCTGCTCTGAGAGGTAAAACAACCACTGGCAGGAGTAGAACATGCAACCATGTACACACTCACCAACCACCAAGCTACCCAAGATGTACCAACGGCAGGTGTGTATTGTGACAGGTTAGAACACAAATGTGCGGGGTTCAGCAAACAGAATACACCACCATGTACCCAACGAAAGGTGTGTACACTGTCTCTCCTTCTCCCTGTCTATATATATATATATATATATATATATATATATATATATATATATATATATATATATAGGTATAGAAAGGGTGATAGAGAGATGTATGTCGATATATATGGAAATATATATATCTGCGAATACAAAGACAGGTTAACAACATGGACACAACCATGGAGGTACAAATGAATAGGATACTGCCAACTACCGAATGCTTTACATACCGACACGAGTAATCACGAGGCTGAAAGACCAAAAGATCACAGTACTTGAACAGTATAACTGCGAGTAATATTATCATGATGTCAAGGGACATTTAGTTATCGCTGCCAGTGCTGCGGTCCAGGTAGGTACTGTGTATAAGTGTGGTTCCGATTGCTGTAGTGTGTGTAAGTTCGTGTTGAGAGTGCAGTGTGTGTTTCTGTGGGACTGTAATGTGTGTGTGTGTTTGAATCGTGGGTCTGTTCGTGCAAACTCGGAGGTAGATTATTACAGTAGATGTGGTCATATCTGGCCTTAAGCATACGGTTGCCCCCTGTTCCACTTTGAGAGGGACAGTCCCTCTTTGAGCAGGTGTGTCCTGACAACAAATATTAAAAAGGGCAAATGTACCGTGATTGTAGGACATAGTGATGTCCGATATATTAAGTAATAGCTGCATGAAATAGTTATGTCCGTCTCTCAAATATGTAAATTGTACAAGAAACATAATAAGCAGTTAAAGTGCTACAAGAATAAAAGGTTCAATGTAGGGCAAAAGTAAGTTCTATCGTTTGTACTGACAGTGCTTGTGTTGGCCTCTAAACCCTGATGTGTGCCCAGCAAATGTCCCAATATGGCCAATTGAAAAGGTGGCAACCCAAGACAAAAAGTAGGAGTAACCAACACAACAGCAATGAGTGCAAATACTTCTGACAGAAATACACAAGACAGCTTCCATGTAGCAACAGTTCAGTACATATTGATGTATTTGGGAGGGATTGAAGGATCAACATCACCTGCATGCTATGTAGGAACCAATGACTAAGCCTGCAATGACCATAGTATTAGGCTACTAAATGATAGGTCTTTAATTAGGGAAGGGGCCCCGACACACATATGGAATATGTATAAATGCAGTCCCCACAAACCTTTATCTGCTATGTACACCCACCTACATCTGCCCCACACCTGAAACAATTGCAATATAGACTGTAATAACATCACAAACATCCGCTCACTCAATGACATCTGCAGAAGTCTTAACATACCTTGTGAGAGACACACTTGTAATGGTGCCATGTGAAATCGTTGCTGTTGTACAATGGAACAGACGCCGATGTTACAGGTTTCATTTGCAATAGTCTCATATCAGATGGTTGAGATAACAGCTACACTCACATGTAGAACTATTTACTCTAGCAGTCACACACAATCCACAGGGGACATGTTTTCAAAGTATCTGGGTCTCTCCATATAGCTGTTGCAATTCATCACAATACAATACATCCAGACCATCTCCTTCAAAGGTAGGGCAAAAGGACAACACCCAAGTGGAGTATCCAATTATACACCACTGTTGCCGTGTAATTGGCCAATGGAGTAGCTGCACAGCTGATGTGCATGTAATAATTTACTCTGGAACACCAACTGGTGGCAGGATACCACATGTTACAGGTATCCACGTGTAAAATGATGGCTTGCCATACATTCAAACCGTATGCTCATACCATTGAATCGTTTAAAGAGGAAAGGTGTAACACAGATAGTATTGTATACTCGGACTACTAAGAAGGTATGTAGAACATTCAGTATGTTAGTGTATGTAGTGCCTGTTCTGTATAAATGAAAGTGTACGCAATGCAGATAGTGGGAAAAGGTATTATGTAGTGATGTCTTGTTGAGCATAGTAACACTTGTAGAAATTGTGTGTACTGCTGTGGGCCACAAGGTAAACACCTCAGACACCACAAGGGATGTTACATAAGGGCATTAAACATAACAATTCCACTCCAGCCGCTGTTGGTGGTAGAGTATGTCCAGCACGTATGTGCCATAACAGGGGATAGCATATGTCGATATACAGTAGCAGTAGGCATATGTATGGGCATATAATGAGAATAACATACCTAAAGTGGTCACGCTGTGCAATTATGCTTTGCATCATGGGATATGGTTTAAAATATGTGTAAAGTACAGTATTGTAGGTAGATAAGTCAAATATTTTACATAGCATGACTGGTATATTATACAAACATAAGGTATGTGTATTGGACTGTACGATACACATTAACAGGATACATATGTCTTGTAGTCACCAGACAGTGTAACAGCATGATAGCTAATGGAAATGGAAGAGCTACTCAATTATCCATGCACAAAGGACATGTAATAGCGCCATAGATTCACAGTTAGGTACTAAGCTGTCTGGCCAAGTCCATTTGTAAGCCCTAACACAGTGTTGTCACTGGCGGCCCCTCCCTAGGTTACTGTCCTGTGCCTTTGAACAGCACAGCCATTTGTTTCCTGCACCTGTGTACAGTACAGCCACTGCAGTAATCCCTGGTGTACATGTCTGTCCTCCATCCACCCATCGAGGTACCTCATGAAGAGTGCTAGTGAGGGTCCCTGTCTGATGTACATAGGAATCATGTTCCAAAGCATGGTGAGTGTCTGTTTCAGGAATGTATCCCTCCAGCACGTGCTACTCATCGTAGCGATTGGGTACATATCCCAGAGCATGTCGCTCTTAGTGGCCTTTGCTTATGTTGCTTATGTGGAGCATATCCATCAATATTGGTGTGTACATGGGCCTTGTATGTTCAGCAGAGGTCATCTCCTAGTATGCAAATGACTACAGTTGGGGTTCGAGTAGTTGTGTTGCATACGTCATCCTTTAGAGGTGAGTAATACTGTTGGTGTGTTAATGTTGTGGTATTTAAAGCCATTGCTGTCCCGTAAGGTACACCCCAAAGTGGGTGTTGTACCCCTGAATGTGTTTCATAAGTCAGGAGTATAGAGGTACAATGGCAGGCTTTGTTCCAGCTACAAACCAGTACAGGTTACGGTGGCCATGTAAAAGGATATCCACGCCCTCTTGGCAATAAGTTATCAAAGGCGTGGGTGCTATCTATGTGTGTAGTGCAATCCCTTATAATGTCTCATGTATGTAGGGGACCACCACCTATGTGATAGTCACAGGGCGATTGTTGTAATCCAAAGGGTATGTCTATGCACCGTCTGCCATGCTGCTTGAGGCCATGTTACCAATGGCAGGTATCCGTCACAGTGATATCCGTATGGAGAGTGTGTATATTAGCTGGTGAATCAGTCATGACCCCTAGTTTGCAGTCGGCTGGAAACCTATTCAGGGAAAGTCTTTCTGTGCTGGTCTGTACCTCAGGAAAGTACATAACGAACATGAGCGTCCCTATGACTGAGGACTGGGGTATGCCAATTGTAAGTGATGTACGGTAGGAACTGTAGTATGCTACCCTCACCATGTGTGTCCTGTCCATGAGCCACTGTGCATAACATCCCAGGATGTATGGGTCACTGTGCAGGTGGATGTGTATAGTGACAATACCAGAATGGTGAACTGTGCTGAAAGTCAATGAGAGGACAAGGTAGGCTGTGTGGACCCCCATACCATCATCTATGACCTTGATAATTGTCTCGCAGGACTCTACCAGGTTTAGGAACCATGTTGTGGACCTAACAAATCCAACCTGGGTGGTATCAAAGGTGTGGAGGCCAATAATGTCTCTGTGAAGAACTTCCATGATGATGTTCTCAATAGCCTAGCAGAACAGTCTAGTCAGGTGTATAGGGCAATAGTTCCTCTGGTCCATTGTGGCACCACCTCTGTGGAGTGTGATAACTGTTGCTGTGTGCCAGTCAGGGTCCACAATGCCTGATACAAGGCTACTAGTGAATCTGGTGCCCTAGTGGGGATCCATGTCATTCTGAGATTTGTGTAAAATGCAGCCTGGGATGTAGGATGATCACATGGAGTGTGTGTTCCAGGCTTTAGAGAGAGCAGGTCTGAATGGCGTAGTTGTGACCGCAGGGACTCTGCATTGATCCTGTATAGATGTGGGCCCATTAGTGTGTGAGAGGGGTGTAAAGTTAGCTGCCAGGTTGTTGCCAATATCAGTCGGTTCTGTAATGTGTCTGCCTAACTGTTGTATGTCAGAGCAGATGTGGGTATTGCCATTGAGAGTAGTGACATACCTCCATAATGCTTAGTGGTAGTCCTTTGAATGTGTTGCAGTAATGTTGATGTAGCTAGTGTTGGAGGATGTAAGAAGGGATCCCAGAATCCAACTGAGGCTGACTAGGGAGCTACCCCACCCGTGGGAGTGTACCCTACTTTGCAACTGTCTCCTCCTGTCGTGCAGTATGTCCATGGCAGTGGACCACCAGAGGTGCATCCGTTATGTGGTGGGCACTGTCATGGCTCTGTGTGGGATAGCATGATCCATGCAGTTGTGTAAGTGCTAATGAAGTGCAGTTAGGAATGTTTCTGCATTTGTAACTATATTGTCCATCTGCACGGGTGTCATGGCGTTTACTACTCCTGTCATACAAAGCGTGAAGTTGGCTCTGTAGAAATATTGTACTGTGTTTTCTGTGAAGGGTGTGGTGCCGTGATGTGGATAACAAGGATGATTAGCATACGTTCGGAATTGACCAACGAGGGGATACTCCAGGTGTGTTACACCAGTCACACATGTTGGTAATGTCCAGGTCTATGATATTGTTGGCCTTGGTGGTGGTGTGTATATGTTGACCCAGCCAAATGGAGTTTATCAACCCACGACGGTGTTGGCCTAATGTGTCGGTACATGAGTAGGTATTACAGTTAGGTGTGTGGTAGTGTCAGTGTCACATCAGTAGTTCCTGTGTGAACCCCACTTTCCAGTACACCAAGAAATGAGGGATGTTAACCATGGGGTATGTTGTGGAATCCGTAGCAAGCTACAATTTGTACAGCAGTTCTGGCCACAGTTAGTTGCACTTGGATTGCCTCTGATGCATCGTGCTAAGCCACCAGCATGGAGGTGTGTACATCCCTGTGACATATGGACACACCTCTGCCATGGGTGTTGTGGTCCTGGTTACATGACCGAAAGGTGTGGTCTGTGTAATAGCCTGTCAGTGCAGGGGTGTTCTCTGGAGTCTAGAAGCAGGTCACGGTCACTGCAGAGACATCAACGTGGTCCATTATAAGGTGTGCGTCAGATGAGTGCATTTGAGACGGAGATGTCAAGCATTGAGTAACAATACCCTCTGGTTTTGCTTGCTTGTTCTTGTTCAGGTGGTGAATATGTGCCTGAAATGTGTCTAAAACAGGCAGTATAGGAGCAGCAAGAGCCTGAGATGTTACCGATAATCCCAGGGTCAACAGGTGCAGGCCATCTGTAGTAAAGCATTGAGGTTGGTCGACCATGTCAGTCAAAGCAGACAGATACTGGTTACCCTTGGAATGACACCAGACGCATAGGCAAATGTTGACGTGAATAATTCCGTTGTTCCACTGTGTCATCAGTCTGGACTAACACAGAATGCTTCTCAGGGCTAGGACGATACCTGCCTGGGCTACAAGATCAGAGAGCTATTGCATGTCCCTGTACATGTAGTCCAGGAAGTTACATCTCAGAGCATTCACACTAACGTGGAGTATGACAGCCATATTGTACCTGTTGAGGAGTGACCTGAGTGCATAGGTCATGTTGTGGATCCTGTTACCTGACAGCCAGATGTCAGTGACTATCACCTTGTGTGGTCTGCTGAGTGGGACTTCAGTGTGATCACCTACAGAGTCACCTATGACTAATGTGTTGTGCATGTTATAACACCCTATTGGCTGTAGTTGACGGGCACACATGAGTCTGTGGCCTATAAGCAGTTGGTGTTGTGTTTGGTGATGGGGACTGCCTCTGTTGCCTACATAGAGTAGTATGGTGAGGCTCCGCAAATGTTGTACTCTTACTATGAGTGGCCTGTGGTGGTGGAGATCTACTGAGACTATGTGATGAGTGGCGTGTGCTGCAAATGTTTAACATCCCCACATGATTGTCAGGGTAAGTCTGTGTTGGAGAGAGCATTACCTCCAGCATGGCTATATATGTGCATCTCCCACAGGCTGTAGTGTCGTATGTTAGGAGGTGAGCATTGACTGTGTACATGAGCCGATTGCTATATTCCCACATGTTGCCCACAGTCATCATATAGACAGGCAATAACACTGGTAATTGACATTTGGACATGCCTGTCTAGTCAACCAGTACTCACAAGATATGTGAGGTAAGTGTGTACAACAGCTGTTGTACTGCAAGCATGTTGGAAATGTAAGGACAAACAGTATTTACCCATAGGAAATGAGTAGGATTGAGTGATAAAGCAATTAGTAGCTCATGAAGTGTGTACATGTTCTGAACAAGTGCTGAGCATGCATAAGCAATACAGATAGGGTGTCGGGTAATTTCAACTCACTGACCCCCAATAGGTACACAATCACATATCCATGAACATGACAGAGCCTCTGAAACCATAACTATGATGGTACAAAGTACACTCTGGCTGCATGTGACCTGTCCAAATCCCTGGTCGTACAATACTCATATGGCAAAACAGTTGGCTCAACACATACACTGCCATGTAAAACATAGTTTCATGGCAGTCTTTGAAAATACGGAATGGATCACACTAACAATTATTACAACCCACATAGTGGAGACGCCACTCATAATGTGAGGCATAGCACTATCACCCTGCTGAGTATGGTCTGAAAGCCTATGAACCTTAATCAACATAGATGTTGTTAGCAGTACAGATGTAGATGATAGTACTGATGTATACACACCGCAAAGCATACCTGTGAGAGGTCAGAGGACATCATCACACATACTGTGTTCCACCTACACTCAGTATACTACATGTACCATTGTATGTCACTGGAGTGTTCTAGCAGTGGCCTTCTCACAGAAGCAACACTGCTAAAGGTGTCTGAGTGATATGTGCATAGCACACCATTGGCAGCTACAGTAAACAGGGTTAATGTGTTGTACTCCCCTGTCATTGTAGCCCATACTACACAGACAAATGGGTGGCATCTGCATATGTGAGAATGTGAATGGCCATGAACTAGGAGTAATAGCTGACTTATTGTTGTGGATAACATACAGCATGGGCTTTGTGGGTGAGGTGCGTGACATATGTGCACAATCTGACAGCAGCTTATTGCATTGTCACCGCTATGTTAATAACCGTGTACCCATTAACTACCACCTTGGCAGTGGTCAACATTATGGACACTGTGTGTAAGGGATAGTGCTGTGCAGTCTACCTCCCTGAGCCAGTGACATCACCAGGGCTATTAGGTAGTCATAAGAGGCAACCTAAGTCATGACAGGGTGCCATCCATGAGCATGGAGATCATTGGACAGCCATACTCAGCACTCACGTGACCAATATCAGATCACATATCACCTTTAAGGGGTGTTGGCCATGCTGGGATGGGCGTCACCAGCCTTCGCAATCCTCATCTCCAATATGCAGCATGCTGCCTACCCTGCATAAAGACATGTGCAACACTGTGATGTTGGACATGCTACACATACATATCCTGATCTGAAAGACATACGTCATGGACAGCCACCGTCCTAGCACAAGGGTCGCCACATGCCGGACAGATCCCTGTGCCATACATGTGACATACTCCTGCCATTCCGTGCAACCCTGTCCAGCAAAGCTGTACATGTCATCTCTATCATACATGGTGTGATGACCGCATGGTAGATGTATCAGTGACTGTCTGGATCAGTAATGTGGCACTGATTCACCTGTCGCCAGGAACATGGCTGTCGGATACAGCTAGAAAGCCTAACATCCTATGGCCATACATGGCCCAGGGCATACAGGATACTACATGATCCTGGCCGTACATGCTATAGTTGATAACCATCCCTGCGATTACCATCCGGATAGCCATTGTCCCATGTGTATCACATGTGCAACAGCGGCAATACGTGGCAGGGTGTTGAACTGTTGTACAGTGCCGTGTAGATGTATATGGCAAAACACATGCTTGTAAAGGTTTCCATGCGCAAGTCTGCATTGTCACTGCCCATGTCTGTGAAGGAAGTGTATGTGATGATATGTGACATATACACAGCATCAACGTCAACAGCATTCATGTGCACACATCCAGGCATGTGCTGATAGGTAGGAACATCAGTACAGGCAAACAGACATGGCCACATCATGACAGCATTCACATGGAGTATGAACAATGTAATGAGGTGACACACATATATGGTGATAATATACAATACCCATTGGGTGTTACATGTGTGTGAAACAAACATGTCAGTCGTGTGAGTGTCATGACGATTTGCAAAGACAACTGTTCATAAGTACTAAATGTAATACACATGAATGTGCATCTGTGTCTCTGTGTATCTCTTAGATGCTGTGACCTGTCTCCATCATAATGTCTTACAGATATTGCCTTGATCACGACTGCCTGCATATAGCCATATGGAGGATGATGTACTCATACCATACCTCCATGATAACTATGAGGAACTGTTTAGCCATTTGCCACAGCATGTCCAGGAGCATGATGACCTGTGGCAGGAACTTTGCAGGGGGGTCAATGATGTGGGCGGCCATAACTGCACCTACCAGCAGGTGCACAGACATTGCACAGACTTGATCCGACATGCTAAACAGCATGCCAATGCAATCACCAGGGAAAAAGGTAGAACAGGTTGTGGGACACAAACCCAGCCCCCATTCCCACCTATCAAGGAGCTACTGGCCAGCCTGGGGACCCCATCAGAACAGCATCCACAAACTCTAGCTGCCATCGTGGAGGTGGATGTCTCCCAACCACAGAGCCTGGAGTTGCCTGGTAAGTCTCTACTGCACATGGAAATATCATACCCCATTTAGTCGCATGTGTCACTGTACACGATGTAATGTAACATCATATGCAAGGTATGGTTACACACATGCTGCATACTATAGTATGCTACCCTGTGTATGCACACATGTGCATACTCCATAGTATATGCTATTGTACTGGCAAATGAACATGCAAAGTGCACCATGTAGCTGTCATACAGTCATGGATAATGATCTAACCGCTGTGTCACCCCTATACAGGTACCTATGGTGTGCCGCAGAGACAGCAGTTCATTGCAGGTGAGACAGTTATCAATATCAGGCATGTGAATGGATAGATCTATTCACCATGTGGCCAGTTAACACATGTACACATAATGTATGGTTCAGTCACGATATACAGGTCGCAGCATTCATCAATCACACTGGCTACCCATGTGCAATATCTAAAAACAAAATGAAACAACAACATGACCTCACAGTAACTCTTATTGATAGATGTGTGGACAGCTGTCCATACAATGATGGAGGCGTTGTTCAATGTATGAATATGTACTATACATCATAACAACACATGTGGGGTACGCAAACAGTACTACACAGTGAGCTGGGATATGGGCAGCCAACATGATTCACCATTGCGGAATGTGCCCTGCAATGAGTGCAGACATTGTGATGTGCCAGCTGACATGTCCCAGACATGTAGTGGTCCGGCTGCAACATTGTCACCCTATCCAATAAAACATACTCCACATACCAAACATACAACTCTTTGTCTGTATAACCCTATGGACACTGGAGTATCTGACATCTATGGGTGTATGTCATATGGGACAACACAGACAGGTGACATAGATGGCCATCACAGATATCTGGCCAACACATGTTCACACATGGCCATGGAGAATGGCCAGAGACATGTAGTAACACACAGTACATGTGATGTGTGTTTGTGTACACCCTGTTGCACATTGTCTACACATGGTCCATCTATAGCCTTTGTTGAATGGTTATATAGTAGATGTGGAATACTGGACATCCTAACAGCCTGTGCACAGCTTGTGGAGGTGTCACTTAATTTGACCACATAGGATGTGTTGCATATCATGACTGTGTCACAGCATGAAAGTTGTCACCTGTACAGCTTCCACATACATACACAGACACCACATCAGGCCAGAGATGCCATACATTTCCCTTGCTGCTGTTGGACATCACTGTCAGCCGTGCACCTCTTGTGTGTGTGTGGTACATACATGTCATGTGGAACATGGTGCATTGAACAGTCTGCCATGTGTGGACACGGTTGACAGGCAGCTAAGACATGTTAACAGTTGTGCAGGGCTGTCATCGGTATGTTGTCCGGTGAACTGTCACACATGACACAGCATGGTTTAGTGTGTATACACCTCAGCGACGTGGGTCACAATCCACAGTATGTATGTATTGTGTATACACGTGGTCATGGCTATGCACTGTATGTGTCTTCCACACTGTATAGCAATAGAGACACCTCAGGATTCCATGCAATGGCACTGTGTCTGTACTTCACACTGTATAACAATATAGAGGCCTCATACCACCCTCAATGGTCATACACATCTGCTAAAAGTGCATTTGATCTGTAGGGCATACAGTCAACACTGCAATTTGACACCATTACACCGCTGTACATGTGTCAGGACACCATTGTGTCAAACATGTATGCATGTCACTGCACACATCAGCAGATTACATGTCATACTACATATGCCTCACATCAGCCATGTGCACTGTTAACCTGTGCTGGTCCACATGGTGTATCACAGGGATGCATGCTTACTACCATGATTGTGTGAAATGCATGGCTTCTGCTATGACACATGCTTGCTGTTACGTGCAACCCAGGGATGTAATCTAGCTAACACTGTTAATTCTGAGATGCATGCTGTCTGCTGTATCACATGCATGCCGCATGCCTTCTGTCATATCACATGCATGGTTGCCTGTGTGTGTCTGTGCGTGTGTGTGTGTCTGTGTGTGTGTGTCTGTGCGCGTGTGTGTCTGTGCACATGTGTGCCTGTGTGCATGTGTGTCTGTGTGTGTGTGTGTGTGTGTCTGTGCATCTCCATTGTAATGTAGAGTCTTTGTTTGCCTTCACAGGTGATGTAGGTGCGTTGGCCTCCTGCGGTCCATCTGATGTTAGTGTCCCCATAGACTCTAACAGTGATGAACATAAGCTTGAGGTACAGGCAAGGTTGTCAGGGGCTGAATCTGTGCCTGTGGTTGCCATCCCACCTATGTCCCCCTCTTCCCCACACACAGTTCACATGCCAACACATACCCCATCACCAGTGGCCATAGAGGAAGGACAGTTACTGTGTGTCAGCTCAGAACAAGAACATGTGGTGGCCACGGAAGGTGTCTTGTCACACCATGGTGTTGGTGAACTGACCGCAGATGCGCCACACAGGCATTTGGCCAGTGCTGCTCAAAGGAGGACCCCTGGCCGACATGCACCTGCATGACAGAGCGCAGCAGCTGGTGTCACCAGACACATGTTTCAGACTGTAATGGCAGCACAGGCACGTGCTGAACGGCTGAACAGAGAAGGGCAGAGGCTTCAGAGGGCTGCTATCTGTTCTTTGAATGAAAACATCCAGGCATTGGCAAATGCTCAACAGCAGATTGCTGACGTTTTGGACAAGCGATTGGGTGACATGGTTGGAATCCTTGACAGTGGCCTGGCAATCCGTGAATGTGAGCTGTCTGTGCTGGAACATCTGGTAGGAGTGCGGCATAGGCCATGTGGATATAGGCCAGCTACACCACCTGGTGCAGGTCTATGTGAACGAGCCACCTCACATGCTCACTCCTATATTGCCGGTAGCAGCAGCAGTGCAGCTGGTGCTGTGCTGTCCACATCAGGACACAGCAGGCCACGTGGACATGGCCCTGGCTGGTCCACGTGGGGACATGGTTCCAGTGGACATGTGTCATCAGACAGTACCCATTCTGTACCTCTGTCTGGTAGTGCCCGTGCAACCTCTGGCAGGCACAGGTCACATGGCCATGGACGGACACAGTAAGCTGTACAACCTGGTCTGTACAATCTGGACCTGTCAACAATACCCTTGTGTAGGCCGGATGCATGGCAGAACTGTGTGCACACATACACGCACACACCAGAAACATCTGTAGGGCACTGACACCCTCATGCATAATAACCACACATGCCCAAGTAGATCACAGGCCCTAACCCACACACATGATATCATCCACTGGTGCATCCTAGGCCCCTGGCAAATATTATCACCTTGTGCATATGTTGATGCCTGTGCCTTATCCCTGTCATCCACACCATTGGTGCAGAGACATGCTCATATGATCTGATGCACAGGGTGAACAGATTAGTGAGATAGTTGTATATTACAGTTGTTGTATACTGTTGGCATGCAGCAGACATACCATGTAGTACAGGATTAGACTGCATTGTTTTATGTTCACAGTATGTGTCTTGCTAACAGTCACAGCATGTTGGTAATGATGCCCTGCTTCCCTCCTTAAGGTCTCATTGCATGTGTCAGTACGTGACAGGGTTTGCGGTTGGAATGCATTGTTTTATGTTCACAGTATGTGTTTTGGTAACAACAGTAACAGCATGTTGGTAAGGATACCCTGCTTCCCTCCTTAAGGTCTAAATGCATGTGCCATTCAGCACCAGTGTTTCCAGTTACAGATGTGTACATGTGGAGTACTCACAGGCATGGATGGCAATACCAGCATGCTATATGTAGCCTCTACCTCACTGTTAGTAAGGCTGACATTCCATACATCTCTACACACCTACCGATCCAGGAGCATGTGAGCTGTGTACTAGGCTACGGTGGCTAGAGACGGGACATCCATACCAGGTGACTTCACAGGTACAGCTACATGGTGCGGGGGATTTACACAGCGGTCTAGCTGATGTCAAGGGTGGGGGCCAGTTGACAGCATGGGGACTCACTGTGTAGCAGTAAAACACTGTCACATTATAGTATGTGAACACACACAGACATACACAGACACACACAGTAACACGCCCACACTCACGGGGTCAACGACACTGTAACACACACTGGATAGTGTTGAGGTGAGGACCCCTGCCTCTGTGCTAATCACCATTACAATACAGTGCACCCACATGACGCAACACAGAGAATGATCATGTACAGGTAGTCAGCAATGCGTAAGACTGACAGCATCATCTGGGTAGTAGACTGCATCACCTTGAGGGGTTGGGGCCCTATCAGTTCTCAACGGTAGCATACATCCTCACTCCATGCACCAGACAGCCATACATACATACATACACATACACACACTGGAGTCCACATGTCATGCACATACAGATAGCTGTCATGTGTGATACACACACACCACCCCTGCCTATGTCTTGCTGTCTACACTGTAGTATGTACAGATCTCTACAACAGTGTACAGGGGTGGGTAACAATTGGGATGTATTCCCAACATACATGGCATATATGGTCACACAGGCAAACACACATGGCAGTACTGTGAAGCAAACACCTGCTATCTTCTGATATGTCTGACAGACATGCAGCAGGATTGCCCGCATTACAATGTGTACCAACACTACCTTCAGCAAGTGTGCTGCTATATGAACATGAGAGGACTTAAGTGTTACAGGTGTCAACTGCTTTACAGTCAGTGACACCCTGACCGCTTTGTAGGTTGTATATGTACACCTTCAATTACCGGAAACATAGCCTACTGTTTGCACATGTTTTGGTAGGATGGCGTGTGACACATCTGTGAGCTGTCTCCAGCAAGCATCCACCTGCAGAGGTGGCCCACCACTTTATGTACACACATCCATCCATACCTTATGTACATCTTTACCGTTATGTCAGTATTTCACCATATACAGGTGTCAATGATGGGACTGCATTGCAACTGCACATTGTTGTTGGACACAGATAAACTGCAAACATCAGCTATGGCTCATGCATTGCAGCTGAATGCACACCACTACATGTACATGTGTATAGGTCCTACATTCCTGTTATGTAGCCGTGTTTGTACGCATTGCAATTGGTGAAAAAGTGACATACGTGACACATGGACTGTCGTATGCTATGATAGTTGTCATGGTAACCAGTACAGAGGGAATGTTAACTCAGTCAACATTGCTACCTTATGTACTGTTAGCATTGAACAGCCATGGACCTACCTTCCATGTGCATGTGTGTAATCACTATAGGCACATGTCTGCACTAAGGACAGCATTAGCTATGCTATGTACATATGTGTTGTGTGTGTGTGTGTGTGTGTGTGTGTGTGTGTGTGTGTGTGTGTGTGTGTGTGTGTGTGGGGCATGTACATATCCACGGTGGTTACATGTATGTCACATCCAAACATGGGTGTGTTGCCTGGTGTACAGCAACAGTTATCTGTTACAGCTGTATAAGACCCAGGGCCCCTGTTATGTGTACAGCCAACCTGGTTATGATTAGTGGTATCACTGCATTGCATAACACATGATGGAACCCTGTCAGTACATGGGTAGTCTGCACAGTTGCTGTACAGCTAGGTACAGTACACTGTTCATGAGTAACATGGTGTTGTACTAATGTATGGATGTGTGTTGCTGGTCCAAGGACACGGTGATGTGTGAGGGCTACATACTACAGTGCAGCATTTACCACTGTGATCTGCACCTGATACATCTGTGATGGCTTTTGAGAGTGTACTGGTCAGTACATGTGAGTGGCCTTCATATACATAACGGTCTTATGGCACACATGTCTGTATATGAGGTATACTGTGGTAGTGCTATTGTGCACGACTGAGCCTTATGCCAGGTTTCCT
This sequence comes from Protopterus annectens, assembly GCF_019279795.1. NCBI lineage: Eukaryota > Metazoa > Chordata > Ceratodontiformes > Protopteridae > Protopterus > Protopterus annectens. The sequence continues at coordinate 1,051,539,841 of NC_056731.1, read as the reverse complement.
CACTGCACAGATGTCAGTATTCCCCATTGTTGGATCTAGATTGGCAGCTATGATTATGAACGCTACACATCTAGCCCTATTTAGCATACACATAAAATGCAGTTGTCCTGTAGGTGTCAGGGTGTTTACCTGGTCTCAGGTTCTTCGTCTATGTATGGTACTACATGTGCGAAGTACACACTCCTGCCAGGACAACACCACGGGTGGAATTAGTGTGCCAGGTTTGGATTGGTACAGCTAAGGTGATGAACAGCAGCAGACGTTGTGTACACGACCGGTGTCAGACATATGTCGTACAGTGTTCATGCTAACAATGATGACTATCGACACACTGTGCCCCTCCCTGTTTAGAATCTGTGTGCATACAAGACAGCCCTTTGCTATTAAGTGTGTAAGCATGCCGAGTACGCCATTTTGTAGATGGACACATAGTAGCATGTCTGTCTGGAATGCACTAAATGTGTGAGCATGCCCAGTGACACCATGTGTCAGTTGTGTGCCCCTGTGTATGACTATGGCCATTGTTATCCTGTATAGCGATAATGGTCATCCAAGCATCAGATGGCCATACCACACTTTAGGGTGGATTCCTAAATTTAACACAGTGGTTCACAGATATGTACACCGTAACTGCCAGCATCCATGACGATGTCTGCATTCCTAGATGGTCATATTGACTGTATTGACAGGTTTACTATCTGTGGCGCATCTCGTATCTATGTAGTGTTCTACTACTGCTCCGTAGATAGCCAGTTGTCCTGCTCACACCACTGCTGTGTGTTCATCTCCATCTGCCTTGGGACACTATTATGCTTTTAGACTGATCACACTCCATACAATCCCTATCAGTGTCTTTGCCTTTGCTGATGATGTCACCCACCTGGAAGTATGCCTCTGAGAGTGCTGTGATCCAGTAATCTCGGTAGCGCGCTCTGTAACTGCATAATGCTGTAGTGTGATAAGGTAGTCAGGTAGTCAGTTCTATGTCCTAATTCCAGCCCTGCTGCGTGTGTGTGTGTGTGTGTGTGTGTGTGTGTGTGTGTGTGTGTGTGTGTGTGTGTGTGTGTATGTTTCCAGCTGCCTGGGGACAGAATAATGTTTTTAGATGGCTCACTCTCCGTACACTCCCTTTTGGCATCTTTGCCTTTACTGATGATGTCACCCACCTAGAAGTCTGCCGCTGGGAGTGTTGTGATCCAGTAAACTTGGTAGCATGTTATGTAACTGTGTAATGCTGTAGTGTGATAAGGTAGTAAGTTCTATATTCTAACCCCAGCCCTGCTGTGTGTGTGTGTTTCCAGCTGCCAGGGGACAGAATAATGTTTTTATTCAGCTCACTCTCCGTACCCTCCCTACCGGTGTCTTTGTCTTTACTGATGATGTCACCCACCTAGAAGTCTGCCTCTGGGAGTGTTGTGATCCAGTAATCTTGGTAGCACATTCCATAACTGCGTAGTGCTCTAGTGTGATAAGGTAGTCAGTTTTATGTTCTAATCCCAACCCTGCCACGTGTGTGTTTCCAGCTACCTGGGGACAGAATAATGTTTTTAGATGGCTCACTCTCCGTACACTCCCTATCGGAGTCTTTGCCTTTACTGATGATGTCACCCACCTAGACATCTGCCTCTGGGAGTGCTGTGATCCAGTAATCTTGGTAGCACGTTCTGTAACTGCGTAATGCTGTAGTGTGATAAGGTAATCAGGTAGTCAGCTATATGTTCTAATCCCAGCCCTGCCATGTGTGTGTTATCAGCTGCCTGGGGACAGAATAATATTTTTAGACAGCTAACTCTCCGTACACTCCCTATCAGTGTCTTTGCCTTTACTGATGATGTCACCCACCTAGAAGTCTGTCTCTGGGAATGTTGCAATCCAGTAATCTCGGTAGCGCGTTCTATAACTGCGTAATGCTGTAGTGTGATAAGGTATTCAGTTCTATGTTCTAATCCCAGCCCTGCCATGTGTGTGTGTTACCAGCTGCCTGGGGACAGAATAATGTTTTAGACACGGCGTCTTTGCCTTTGCTGATGATGTCACCCGCCTAGAAGTATGCCTCTGGGAGTGCTGTGATGCTGAAATCTTGGTAGCGCATTCTGTTACTGCGTAATGCTGTAGTGTGGTAGAATGGACAGGTAGGTGCTTGATTCCAAGGCATGGCAGGTGTGTGTGTTTGGCAGTTATACCCTATATGTTGTTACCTGTGGGTGGCTAGCTGCAGGATGTGTTCAGTGTGTTTTGTTGCTGTCCTATATAGTGTCCACAGCCCACATAATCTGCCAAGATACTGGGTTGTCAACACATAAATTTGCCAATAGGTCTGGTGAGTAAATGTCAGTAGCCCTACTCTTACCCTTAATACAGTCTGACCCGTGTGACGCAACAAAACACACATGTCTTGATAGTAACAACACTACATGATACAGGAGGCACATGTAGTTTCCTTTTCATTCCTGTCTAATGCTTTGCTGTCATGTGGTCCGCTGTTGTGTTATTAATGCAATATCTACATATGTGTGTATATGTATATGTGTGTGTGTATGTATGTATATATATATATATATATATATATATATATATATATATATATATATATATATATATATATGTATATATGTATACATATAATATATATGATATATGTAGATATAGAGAGATAGACATAGATATATACATATATGTCTGGGGACATCAGCACTATTGAATGTTTGTGCTGGATGATCTGTACGTGATAACCTTGGATGTATGTATATCTGCCATGGCGTAGTGGTAATGCACATTGTCTGTTGTGTGCAGGGTCTCGGGTTGTAGTTGTGTAGACACCAGTTATTTTGTTGCTGGGAAGACCATGGGACATCGAATACGGTGATAGTAAGGCACCTGTTACCAGTTGTGTACAGATCTGAGCGACACTAAGCAGTGGTTATTAATTTGGAGGTTCGGTATGGGTCATATAACTATTCATTAGAAGACTATACTATGCAGATGAGGTTGACAATAGTGGATCCCGTTTATCCCCAGGATGTGATGCAGATCCCTGGAGTGTATCTGTGTAGATAGCCGGGTGCAGGGCTCGAATATAGTTGACAGTATGAGAGGGGGGTCAGGCATACTGTACGTACATTGCACACCTGTGCCTCAGGAGTGCTCCTTCCTTAGCACGCCTAAGCTAGGGGCGTGTCTATACCTGCCTGGTGACATTGGGAGGGACAAAAGCAGTAGTGGGGTAGTCAGGGTGAACAGGCTGCACAAACAGGTGATGATCAGCACAATCAGCAGATTACATGGCCAGCCCCCACCTGAACAGTACGGTAATGTGAGCAAGCAGCATACACACAGGTTTCTTCCGCACTCTACACCACTGGTGTATACCTGCGGGGACATTTCACAACACAGTCCAACCAAATGAGAAGGGCTGCAGCAGGCAACATAGACCAACATGTGCAGGAGGCTGAGGGCAGTGAGGATGTGTATGCTGCCGAACAACCCGTACTGAGGTGACATAAGACTTTATAGACCCAGGGTGACTTACCAGGGGCTACATGAGCTGGGAATGGTGGAGCACTATGGGGTGGACAGAGACCTCCAACAGCAGCTTGTTGACCTGTGCCTGCCACACCTGACACATCAAACAGGCCAAGGGAAACCCATCACAGTGGATACCACAGTATGTGTTGGCCTAGGTATACTAGCAACAGGTACCTCCCACAGCACAACTGGGGATATCATGGGGATCTCACAGGCATCTGCATCCAGAGTATTGCACCAGTTCACAGATGCCATGTCAGCACATGCTAGTGAGCACGTACATGTCCTCAACACACGTGATTAGTAGACCAGCAATATGCATCTCTTCAACCACATGGCTGACTACCCTGGGGTACTGGCTGCTATAGCCTGCACACACGTACACATCAAAGCACCACCCGGTGAGTGGGTTAGGGCCTACATTCACTGCAGGGGCATACCCTCCAACAGCTGGGCCATATGCGATGGCCAGGACATTAGATTGAATGTGTGTGCTGTCTGCCCTGGAACCTATGATGATTCCGATATATGGATTCTGACACAGCTGTACCACACCTTTGCCAATATGGACATCCCCTACAGTCTCCTAGTGGGGGATGATGGGTAACCACTGGTGTCGTGGCTGATGGCACCCATCAGCAATGCACACACACCTGAACACTCACACCATAATGAGGCATATGCACAGGCAAGAAATTTAATTGAGTATGTGTTTGGGATGCTCAGGTCATGGTTCTGGTATCTGGACACATCAGGTGGAGCCCTGCAGTATTCACTAGCTACATGCACACAAATTGTTATGGTATTTGCTATGCTACACAATCTGATCCTGCAGTAACAGTTGCAGCAGGAACAGCATGGGGCAAGGCCACACGGCTCAACACCACTGCCAAGGCCTGTACAGGCACAGTGTGACTTGGCAACGGAACTACCTGAGCAGGGCCCAGTCACCGAAAGGGCCGTGCACAGTATGACCTGCCCTTGGCAAAGAGGCAACACAAGGCATATGCACTGACACAGTAGGTACCCAGGGATTTCACCCTCTCTGACCCACACACAGTACAATGGATGCCAAACATGACACTACCTGTGCTCGGCCATGTATAGGAGGTGCACTGTGTGCATCCGACATAGGCAGCCCTCCAGCACCATCCTCAGGTCTGGAACACCCCCAGGGTACATCTATCAACCTAACAATTGGTAGTTGTATTAGAATGTGTATTTACTCACTGCTATGGTATGTATGTGTGCATACAAGAGACTTTGGTTGCCAAATGTTAGGGCAGCCGACAGGACACATCCATAGTGGCACCATGACATCTGTAGCACATATGGGGGTCACAATGGTAGCCAGTAGTACACAGGGTGTACTAACCACTGCAGATTATGGGCTGAACATCATGTGTGTCCATACAGTCCACACACGTTCCATGCAGCTAGACAGGTGTGGTCCAGTACAGACAAGTGATATACAATGGCCTATGGTATGCCCAATGAATGACCCCAACCCCCAGAGACACACACAGACTACAGCAGGCCAGGCAGTTTGATGTAGGTTGTGAAAGCTAGGACATCCAACACCACTATGCTGGTATTTAAAGCTGGGATCTGACGTACACTGGTATCCCTCCAACCAGCAATTTAGGCAGGTCCACACACTGACATGGAGTACCTGGCATACCAGTACAGTAGTGGCAGATGTGTGCAACTGTCAGCTGTGCCCCCCTGTCCAATGTACACATGTGAGAGTCATGTGTGCCACCCCCAGTGCTGTGTAGGACTGTGGATGCGGTTGGATGTCCCCCCACGCTATGCAGAAATGTAGCAACAGTCAATGCCACATGACCATTAGCTACCCTGCATACACAGCATGACACCTGTCTGTGTAGAACGGAGGGGTTGGCAACACAGTACTGATATCTGGACATGTGACACATGCGATGCAGTTGACCATACTTGGCATGCTCACACACATGACGGTATGACGGTAATGTCAGTCGACAACATGCGTAACAGTCATACTGGGCATGCTCACACACTGAAACACAGGATGGCCAGGCCTGCAAACACCAGTGGTCAGGACATATCTGCCAGTACATTGCTATACTGTTGGATGACTGTGCTGCATGGTGTGTGTGTGTGTGTGTGTGTGTGTGTGGTCTATTGTCTGTACATATGCCATGGTGTATTGTTAATTCACATGAGCTATGTGCGCAGGGTACTGCTACCAACACGTGAATAGGACGGTTCTTTTTTTGTGGACAGAACGATGCCTTTGGTTACCGAGTGGGTATGGCACATTCCAGCAGGTGGGAGCAGTTGTGAGTGGGTTTGCACAGTCTTAAGCACTGCTGGCCTCTGGTTACAGCACCTTATACCCGTTTAGACTCCACATTTCTTTGATAGTGCACTACTGGCATACAGGTAGACAAACATGCTTACACCCGCTCGCTCACCGACATTTGAGCTTACATTTTTCACTCACGCTGGGTGTGTGCGATCCCTTGTGATGCGTATTACATCGACTACATGACTACAGTATTGGGTATGTCTAACCATTTAGCGACGGCAGGCGTTCGACTGTACGGACTCGATGGCCTGTCCAGTGACATAATCATATTATATGCGTGTTCCTCATACGATCTGCTCCCATCTGCCTGATACATGTAAACCGATACTCTGCAATGCTGACATGTGAATGTTATTTTGTTAACGCAGCTGTCCGCCGGGTCATGCTACCGCGTACCTACTGTACGTTTTCCACCTTTCAGATTGCACGACGGGAGACTGTATGAGTAACACCTTTCCCATTTTGCATGGGACAGTCCCTCATTAGGCATATGTCATGTGACAATACTCTAGCCATTGCAACTGTCCTGATTAGGGGACATTCTCATATCCTACATGTCTGTAATAGTTGCTTGTTACAGGTCTTGTATACCTGACCCGTCGATTTGCTATATGAAGTAGCATAAGCAACTTGACTACTGCTAAACTATGCTTTGATTTGTGCTGATATGTATATTTCTGTACTATGCATGGCTGTAGGTATGTTCTGCCCTGGTACATCTGACATTTCTACAGAGCAGGTCCCACATTGGCCATTCAGAATGGTGGCAGCCCTATAGGTCCTATATGTAGAGCGATCACATGTGACAAGGCAACACATACCCACAGCCAGTAGTAAACTGACTACTTCAGTGGTTTGCATACGTTATGGTTATTCTTGTAGCATTAAAATTGCTAATACTGTTTCCTATTACATGTAGCTGTTTCTGATAGAACACATTAATTTCTGACACCACTACACACAATATATGGCCTCCTTTCCCGAACTCACAGGCCATGTGCCATAACATTCATTTTACAGGACACAACTGCCCAGATGGGTGTGTCCCTCAAAGGCGTACGGGTGGTAAACCTCATCTATTATGCTATCATCTACCTAAGGTGGTCAGCTAATTATGCACTTTCCGTCACTAGCAGACCTCACATACCAATGGGGGAGAGTGAGCACTGTATCAGGAACACTGCATAACACCCTGTGGGACATATTTAGATGATTGGTTCTATTATTCAGACACATTGACAGTCACAGAGCGTATGTATTCATTCACGTTTGTTGAGGTACATGCTGTTTATGACTCATACATGTTATCATCTGTCATTACCTGTATTCCGCCACCTGTCTACCTAATATCACTAGTTCTGGAAGTGTTTAGTTGGACTTTATTACATTCTGATTCATAACTATGGATGTCCATGTTAATCTGGTATACAGCACTGATATGGTCCCTATGTATTCCCCCAATGGTTTACAGACTATCCGGTAGATGTGCTCTTCAGGTATGGGAGGTATAGGTGTCTGCTATGCCCACATAGGAATATTAGTGACTTCCACTGGGCGGGCCTACTACATCTCTGCCAGCCAGCACCTGCACACTTAAGCTCATTATTGCATACCCATTGTTCACCTACCTGGCACCCCTCTACAGCACTCATGAGAAATAGTTACTGTGAGCACAGCTGGGGTATGAGCACACCCCTACACATTGCCCAGTCTCACCGTCTCGGGACACATGTCGTACGTTTTGTCAACCCATGTGTTATTACACTTGCACAACCTACTGTTCCATGTACAGCTACATCCTGCTTGCATCAATCACTACAGGTTGCCTGTATAGTGAATTGTTGGTGTTCCGCAAGGGACCCCGTTATCCATGTTTAAAGTGTAGACCTTGCAGATTTCTCCCACTGGTACTTTCCTGCTGGTGGTTTGGAATGCAGTGATGTATTTACCTTTATTGCGTGTCTGTATGTCTGACTGGCCTAAAAGTTTATTTATTGGACCTCCCAGTAACATATGCCTGGTCTGAACATATGTTACCCCTAACTGCTGTAAAGTAACCTAGTTATGTACATGTTTATATCTACAATGACATATATATTTGTTTTGTATGTATGTGTATATATCAATACCTGTTGTATGTGTATATCTATCTATCTATTCTATCTATCTATCTATATATGTATATATCTTTGTGTGTGTGTGTATATATATATATATATATATATATATATATATATATATATATATCTGTATATATATATATATATATATATATATATATATATATATATATATATGTATATAATATATATATATATATCTATATGTATATATATTTTTATCTATATATACATCTGTGTGTCCGTCAACCAATACATTTCCCGGACATAGACACTTACACAAGCGTATTGGGTTTTATCTCTGCTTCAACAGCATACTATTACCTTAGTCATTATGATACCGACACTTCTCTCCGGTGAACTTGTGATCAGTATTCTGCACGTTATACAGCGGACAGATGTCGCACATTTTTCATGTCTGGGGTACCACTGATAAGTGTGATGTGATACAGTGTCATTCGACCTATTACTCATATGCGCAGCCTATTATTCCTGCTACTGTGTTTGTTTCTGTGCACATTCATATTATTAATGTTAATAGAATGAGTGCTTGTGTTACAGAGATTCTACATCAACATATTGATGACTGCATGTAGTTGCGTCTTTCTGTTTTTCCCGGTTTGGGCTTGTCACAGCAGAACTCCGTTCCACTCATGGTTGGCAGATAGGTTTTACATGCCGGGCTGCCAGCCCTGACGCACAACCTCCAACGATGGTACACCCATTCACGCATGTCTCCACGCAGATGACGCTCTATCTGGGAATTGCACTTATGTACTAGCTGACCTCCGCGGGCAGCTCCATTGCAACCGGCACAACATACCCTAGCACTCCTGTGTCCATAATCGCATATCCATACTTTCTCCAGCACACCCGTGTTGAGTTTCCACGCTTAACAGCCATTATCCACCTGATATCACAGCCATGACACACCTTTACACATTGCCCTCTCCAGAGCGTTGGGGCCCTACACACATTTTGTACTGCCTTGTGTATTCACAGGGTCTCCCTCCATTCATATTTGCACATACGTGCCTTTTCTGGTGTTATGGATTACGAACGATTTGCGGGTTACAAGTGTTGGTGGTCACAACATGAACTACATTCCGTCTGTGTATAATGTTGATGTAGCACTTCAACGATGTTATGGCCACTGGTATAACCCTGCCTCTGGTGTGAATAGTGATGCTCTACTCACTGTTGTGCAGCTTTATCTGACATATGCTGCGAGCACTTTATAATAACTTACTTGCTGTAGATTCCCTTCACAACCCTTATGTTTGCTTTCGTCTTTCGGCATTCATTTATATATATATATATATATATATATATATATATATATATATATATATAATTGCATATTTCTTTTATGTCTGTGGATATTTATCTATACACACATCTATCTATATATATATATATATATATATATATATATATATATATATATATATATACACACATATATATATATATATATATATATATATATATATATATATATATATATATATAAATATATAAGTTACAGCTACAGCTGTACAAGACAACATACATTTGCTATGCTACAAGCTGCTTACACCCTCGCAGGCGCACTTGCATCTACTTATTGTGAGTTACATATGTTTACTGCCACTTCTTTGTGATTACATGTGCCTTATTCCTTATGAAAGTACCGCTTTGATTGAAGGAATCCGGTTTACGGCCACATACGAGACATGCGTTTACATTTACATGTTTAAATGTTGGCTTTACAGCACAGAGGCATTCATTACACAATAAATTAATATGTGCTATAGTCGTACTTGAACCGGGAATGCCTTTACATTAGGGGGATGCGCTAACCACTACACTATTGTTGTTCTGCCTCATTTATATGTATACCCATGGTTCATAGCAACTATAACATACGCCTCACCGCTTCACTTACACAGCAGGCATCCATTCTCCTGCTGGGAAAACCGCAGTACTACACTTCCGACATTCCCTATTTCCTACTGCTCTGGACCCGTGCTGCATGTCTACTCACTCCAAGGATTTTCCAAACTCCTACGCGTATAGTCCTGGCACATACGTGTGTTTGATTGTCAGGGTGTTCATGTGCTGGTCCAGGATTAGGCTTGTCTGACTGGTGACTAGAACTGCCCTGTACCTGTTCAAATGTCAGACGTAGCACATGGACAGTGTTAGTCCCGATTTTAACATTCTACCTGTGTTTACAGACGCAGGTGTCTGGGCACCTCTGACCACTTTAATAGGTTGGCACTACATAATATAGGGTGGGGAGTGGTTCCACTAAATAATACAGGATGGGGGGGGGGTTCCACTGTTGTTTCCCCTTCACATTTGACTATTTCATTCATTCATATATACGATGAATATTATTCTGGACATCAGTTATAAATTCACTACAGGTATGTAATAGTCCTGTCAACAAATGTGACAGTTGGTTGGTGTACGTATGTGTACGGACCTCTGAGATACTCGGGGACTAATTTCTACAGTGACAGGGACAAGGCTATGACAAATCAGGGACAATCCCGGACACTTCTACAATATTAGTACTATTAACTTGGAACGTGTTGACAGATTCGTATTACTACTTATTTTCTGCAGTTAAATGCATCTGTTACTCTTAATTGTTGTCATTAGTCATTCTCATTCAACACCTTTACTCCAAAGGTCACTGGCTTTGTGAGTGATTAAGAGGCTGGCCAGTTATTGTGCGAATGCTCTGACCATTGGTAGGGTTGTCACATTGTCATATGTACAGGATGGGATATATATTCTGGGGACACCAGACTGTTTAGGCCAACACATACCCACGGTCAGTGCGGGTTTAGAACATTCATTATTTTCCAAGCTGAGAGCCTTTACCTTTAGCACTTTAGTTGTTAGCCTGTTTCTTGTACAAATTACGTATTTTCTGTCCTGACATGACTGCTTTAGGCAACTGTTACATGCAGTATGGTACATAGTTATTTCCTACAATCACAGGACATTTGGCATTGTATCATTGTTGGTCAGGACACACCTACCCAAACAGTGACTGTCCCTCACACAGTGGATCAGGGGGTACCCTGTTTACATCAGTGCCTTCATCACCCTATTTCCAAGTGCCACTATGCGAATGTGTACAATATATTCTCTCGATTATTCATGTGGGGACACGTGCAGCACGGGCAGGTATTTGATCCTGGAAAGTAGGTTCTGCATGACCGTCTAGGGCTTGACAGTCTTGTGCACCACTACTGCACATTCAACTTGTGTCCAGATGTCTACAGGACTGGACATCGTGTCTTGATACCCATTCTGATGTTTACACAAGTTACTTATCCCATGAGGGATATCCAAAAATTTAACAAGACCAATACCGACCATTCTTTTGGCTTTACGAAAATGTGTTGGGAGTTTTACATACAAGGGATACATAGTTTGCAATTCTGAAACTGCCTAGGGTGACACTGCCAACTACATATGAGTAGTGGTCACTATGTGTAGATGTGGCTGCGCCAAGCTAGTAGGCCGAGTATGGCTGGATTTGGTGGACGTTCAGGTGTGGGGGCGGGTAGTGTGCTGTGGAGGGGATGATGGATATTCAATTATGCATCCAGGTGTGTTGCATTTGAATGGGCCGGTTCCATCAGGACCATTCTGTGGGTATGTGCCGGTGACATTTCTGTACATTTGTATCACACATTTTAATATTCATATGTTTGTGTGATTGTGTTCTACAGTATGGCCTGTCAGGTTGTATTGCAGATGTGTATACTTGTTCTTTGTGTTTCTTTCTGATTCACCCACTGTTCCCTCGTACACCTCCAGTTCACCTATTCTGCATACAACACAGTCTCGCCTTTGAGGAGTATACCATTACCCATCCCCCCCACACACATATTCCTGACACTCCATCCATCACTGCTTTGGTTGATGGCCCATGACACGGTCAAGGTAACACATTGCATACACTACATATGTCAGGTACCTGTATGGTTGTGTGGATTACCCTGGCATGTTTCACCTTCCACATGCTGTACATCATGCCCATAGTTACACGCCCATACTTAACTTTCATGACATGGTTGGTACACCCGGGTAATACCCGTTCAACTGTGACACATCCTGACAAGTATGAGTTGGACTGCATATGTGCGGATTTTGGCCGACTGCTCTGATCATTTGTAGGGTGCAACCTTTTCATATGTCCAGATGGGATATATTCCGGACACATATCCGATTGTACTGGACAACACATACCCACGGTCAACACTACGGATAATACTTTTCCTTTCTGCCTACATGTTAGCTTATTGTTGTAGCAGTTTATATGCTCCTTCTGTTTCGTTTTCTTGCTTATTCTATTTCTTGTCACATGTGGTATGTTACATATGGACATACCTATTGTATGTGACTATTACATGCGTTTTGGGATATAATTCTGTCATACGGTCACTAGATATTTACATTTATCATGGTTTTGTTATGGACACATCTGCCCAGCTGTGTACTCTCCCTCACAATGTGGGACAGCTGGTGATCCTGACCATTGGGCTGGACGTAGCTATTGGCTGCTCGCTAACATGATGCATTTCACTTCCACTTGGTATAACTATCTACAGTGCATTGGAATATGGGCACATGGTTTTCAATGTCATTTGTTCGAGGGATGGGGACTCGTTATTCCCTACCGTGCATTTGTGTTTGCTTCTTAATTTTGTGTTTGCAGGAACTGTCTTGCATGCTTTGCATATGTTTCACTATCCTTGGACACTGACAGATGTGATTACTATTGCAAGCAAATTGTTATATGCAAGCATTTTAGGTTGCATGTCGACAGCTGACATTTCCACGCCTCCATGCGGCACTTTGACACGCCCTTTGCACTCGCGCTCATTTCCTATGCATGTGGCTGTGGCGGCAGTGCACCTTCATTAATATGCATTTGGCGCTACTGCGCCATTTCCACACTGCACGGTCAGCGCAAGCCTAATGCCGGCCTTGTGCCGAGCTTCATGAATCCCGGGGTATATCTTTTTTCACCAGATTTTATACCTAGCAAATATACTTCATTCACTGAAAAATACACACTGCCTATTTTCACATCATTCAAAACTTTAATTTTATCTTTCTTCAAAGTCATTCCCATTCCCTTTAACCACTCATTCAGAAAAAAAAAACACTTCCTGCATCCATATTTTGTTCTTAGCAACTACAACTATATAGTCTGCATATGTCAAAACTACTGGAGCCACCACCTCCTTTTGCATCACATATCCAACATTTTTCATTTTGTTCGCTACTTCACTCAGTATCACATTCACTACCAATGGAAACAATATTCCACTGATGGAATATCTGTGTCTCAGTTACCCATACGCTATCACACTCATTCTCTTATTTTGCTATGCTGACATACACACTCTATTAATTCTATTCCTTGTTCCATACTTTTCCATAACATTCCACAAAGCATCATGTCCTACTGTATCAAATGCATTGCTAATGTCATCTGCCATATGTTTTACATCCTCCCTTTTACTTAGAATATCATTCAAAGTTTCTCCCACAACCGATAAAAATTCTTTAGATCCCTTCCCTTTTATATCACATATATTTTCTTCTTCATTCAACCTTCCATTCTGCTGCACATTATTCTCATCTTTTTTATAATCTGTGTTATTTAGTGTGATGAATCTCCAATTTTTGTTTGTTTCTTTCTTGTTATCTTCTTTCAATATAAATGTTAATGTTCCAGTACTTAACTTTTCAAAAACAACCACTTTCTTCAATGATTCATTCAGTACATTTACAAAATGCTCTTTTTGCCAATCCATTAATTTATTATAAATTCCATACCCTACCCCATCTGGGCTCAATACTGAATCCACATTTAGTTTCCTAAACCCTTTACCCAATTAACTAATAGTAATTCTTTTTTAACTCATTCTGCTTTTTTTTTTACTTTCCATTCCCTCTTATTTTTCTTATGCGGGACTATTATACTCATAATTTGCTCTTGTCTCATTTTTATCGTTCCTTTTACGTTTCATTTCCCTCATTATACTAATATTATCCTTTACTAATTCACCTCGCTTCTACATTGGAAATACTATCTATACCTAACAGTAACGCTTACTTTTTTCTTGATTTCTTTTATATTTATATCACCATCTGCTACTCCCTTCCAGTAATAGACAATAGTCAGTTTCACATCCAAGTGCCCCTTCTATAATCTAACACGTCTTATGTCTTCTTGTATTTTTTACAGCTATCCTTTATTTTTACTTTTTCTCCTTAAATCACAATTAAAGTCCCCTGCAGTTATAATTCTCATGTTAACCACCACATAGTCTGATATTTGATGAAACAGATTTTCTCTTTCCATGCTAGTATGCATATAATGATATCATTTAATAAACATGTTCACTGCACCTCACATCCACAACAGTTAACCTTCCCATCCTTACCAGTTTTACATTTAGTATTTTAACTTTTTCCACAATACAGCCACTCCAGAACAATGTTCACTTCCTATGTTCCATACTATATTTCTGCACTACAATTTCTCTGCTTGCTGACTTTATTCACTTGTCAGGAATCTTGCATCCTCAAAACGAATAACCTTGCTTCACATTCAGCACACCATCCTAATATCTCTGGCCTTCTCAACACTGCTCAAATTTACTGGAAATACTTCAATATTGCTGATTTTCCTTCTTTTTAACAATCTAAACATTTTTAAATTTTCATTTTCTTATATTTCCTCTTCCCCAATTTAATATTTCCTAGGTTTATGTACAAATAATCCTTGATCCTCAGAATCAGATTTTTTACTGGCTAAAACTTTTAAAAAAATATCAATATTAATCCCTTCTCCTGACCTCTCTCCCTGCATGCACTCTTTCCCTCCTCATTTTTCTTCCATTTTTTTTTCTTCTACAGTTTCTTCTTCCCCTAGATTACCCTCTCTCACAGCCTCTTTCTGCCCTTCATTATATGTTTCTTTCCATTTCCCCTTCTTTTTTATTATTTACTATCTGCTCCTGACAGTCCATCCAAAAATGTTTTTTTTTTTATACAAACTGCATTCAGACACATGCTATCTTGCTGTATGTCCTTTCTTCACACACTGGTTACACTGTACCATGCCACAATCATTAATTAAATGAGAACATTTCCCACAAAAAAAAATGAAACATGAATTAGGCCACACATGCACCCTGCACAGTGGGTTAATATCCACCCAGGAAGGGGACATACAGTGTCACTGTATCATCAAACAGTGACATAGGCATCTGTGTCTTATCATCATCATTAGTTACTATATTGCATGAATGCCATTACACGTGTCACCACAGCAGCTCTATGCCCTAATAATACACAACAAAAGATCCCTGTACCAAAATGTACCCTGTGGTATACATGTTCATCCAAAAAAGTGAACCAAAAGCTGGAAAACCAAACTGCTTGAATACACAAGTTCTCCAATTCAGGAAATGTCCATAAGTATTGGTGTCGCCAGTAAAAACCACCGAAGGTAAAAACACAGATAAATTTATTGAAGTGCTTTTCGTTTGCCTCCTAGGCAAACTTCTTCAGAAACACAATACAGCAGTGCACTATGCCTTAAGTAGTGTGACATCATAATTGAATTAACAACAATTAGGTCAATTAAAACTAATGACTTTTAACCCAATCACACACCATTGCAATGAATACCAAAAGAGTAAATAATATAAACTACTCATAAGAAAAAACGTAAAAAGAAACATACCCTAACTGTCACTCTGAGCTTATTCACTCAATACAATAGTTAATCAGAATAAACACTGATAAAAAACCAACAGTCTCCTATAATTAACAAAACTGTTGAAGTTATAATAATATAATATGAACAGTCTCCTATAATTAACAAAACTGTTGAAGTTATAATAATATAATATGAAGCTTGTACGATTTCCAGTGTCCACTGACTTCTTAGTTTAAAGAGATAGGTTGGGGAGACCATTAATTTATCCTGTACGTACGCATTTTTTACAGTATCTCTTGATATTTAAGTTTCACTCTAGTATTCCATCTGACTGACATAAGTATGTAAGTAGAAGCAGTAGTTAATAACAATGTTTTTTAAATAGGTAATTTGTACAATGTAAACAAGGCAAACTTTGTCCAGGGGATTATCAATTTGCTTTAAGATTCAAGTTGCAAGTTTTAACTGACAGGTTTATTATATTATTATAACTTCAACAGTTTTGTTAATTATAGGAGACTGTTGGTTTTTTATCAGTGTTTATTCTGATTAACAATTGTATTGAGTGAATAAGCTCAGAGTGACAGTTAGGGTATGTTTCTTTTTACGTTTTTTCTTATGAGTAGTTTATATTATTTACTCTTTTGGTATTCATTGCAATGGTGTGTGATTGGGTTAAAAGTCATTAGTTTTAATTGACCTAATTGTTGTTAATTCAATTATAATGTCACACTACTTAAGGCATAGTGCACTGCTGTATTGTGTTTCTGAAGAAGTTTGCCTAGGAGGCAAACGAAAAGCGCTTCAATAAATTTATCTGTGTTTTTACCTTCAGTGGTTTTTACTGGCGACACCAATACTTATGGACATTTCCTGAATTGGAGAATTTGCGTATTCAAGCAGTTTGGTTTTCCAGCTTTTGGTTCACTTTTTGGATTTTCTTAGTCTGTGTTTTCTTTTTGGAGTATACATGGTCATGCTGTCCATTCAAGATGTGCCAAACAATCTTGATTTTTCTCAGCAGCCATCTTAACATGGCTGGATAACCAATGTGAATATAACAATACATAGTGACCATTTGCTGTAGTTAGTTTACAGCTCCTGTGTGCAGTGTTAATGTACAGAAATCTGATGTAAGAAGTACTAAAAAAAAACTGCAAGCAATATGTCATGGGCCCAGTAAAGCGATGAATTAATAACACTAATTTGTTAAAGAAAATATCATCAGAGTATCAGACTTCATCAGAATTCCTAAACACAGTGTCCATTCTACATTTAAACACTTCACCAAACCCAAATGTGGCAACCATGAACCAATTCAAACTGTCAAGTGACTAAAAAATTAAACAATTAATGCAATCCATTTAACATAATTAATTCCCATTCAGTACAAAATGGTCTGCTTGTTCCAAATGACTCAACCAATTGTATATAAATATTATTTATAAAACATGCCATTGCCAGTCTAATAATATACTAAATTGAAAACATATTAAATACACATTTAAAAATAAATAATAACTTCACAACTTAGTTGCCCAAATTTCAGACAGGAGTTCCAAGACATTGTCCTTGGCTATTTTTATTGACCAGAAATTGAAACCATTTTAATTAATATTAGTCATATTTCTATGGATTTGTGGGAATTCCTCAAGAATATTAAGCCAGGTTTCGATCACGAAGATTTGATTTTTGTGAACATTGATATTGTGGGTCTTTTTTCTCACTCAGTGAGGCTTGAATGGTTTAAAGAGGTGATTTAAAGTGTGTGCATGTGTGTGCCTTCTGTGGAAGGTTGAGCACCTGGCTGGCAACTCAACACCGCAAAACTTCACTGCCAGTCATGAGCGGACATATGATCTGCTGTGGCGACCCCTAACCGGGAAAAGCCAAAAGAAGAAGAATGGCAAATAGTATAAGTAAATTAAAGGAGTGACTATGGGAGCTTGTTGTGCTCCCATTTATGCAAATTAAATGTTGTATTACTGGATTACTGGGAGAAGAAATTCATTATGGGTTTCACTTATGCCTCTGAATGGCAGTTTTACACCCAGTTTTTAGAAAACATTTGTATTCTATGGAAAGGCAGCACACTGGATAAATTGAGGAGTTTTTATTTTTTTATTTTTATTTATTTATTTACTTATTTATTTTATTTATTTATTTATTTGAGTATTTAGCCATAGTGGTACAGCGGTAGCATTGTCAACTCACAGCAAGAAGTTCTCCCGTTCAACTCTCGGCTGAAGCGCCTTCTGTGTGGAGTCTGCATGTCCTCTCCGTGGTCGAGTGGCATTTGAAAGACATGCATCATTGAAGGTTGGGCGTCGGGCTGGCACATCGGCACTGCAAAAATCTACTGCCAATCATTAGCAGACCGGAGTTCCGCTGTGGCGACCCCTAACCAGGAAAAGCCGAAAGAAGAAGTAGAAGAAGAAGTAACACCACCACATTTTTAAAATTTACATATTCATATTCTACTGAGAGTATTAACTACTTGCTGTTTTTATATAAGGAGAGAATATGTGGTAGAATTCATTCAAAGGTGTACCGAAAGGGCACTTTTTATAATTTCTATGCTCATTATTTTAGTGAACATCCTTTCTATCAGAAGAGAAGTATTATAAAAGGACAGTTGATTCAGAAAGCTCAGATTACTTCTGCTGATCATCAATTTATAGAAGTTGAATTTATTAGGCACTTATTTCTAGGAAGGGGCTACCATCTAGATCTGATTACTAAAGTGGAAAGTGAGGTTGTTGATGGATGAGACAAAAAGTTTTAACTCATTTTTGGGTAGAGGTGTGGAAGCAACTGTGAGTAGAGGTAATGCTGATACTGTACTACTAAGGGCTTTCATTTATACATTTAATTCTAAAACTAAGAGAATAGAAAATATCATTAATAAACATTGGGGAGATTGACTTGTTTTCTAGGCATTAAAGATAGTACACTTGCAAAGCCCAGTCTTATACAGAAGAGGAACAAGAACTTTAAAGAAATGTTGGAAAGCACAGTAGAAAAAAAAAGAAAAAAAAATGTTAAAGAGTAATAAAAAATGGTGCTTTATAATGCAGGTTTTGAAATCAGTGCTGCTACTTGAATAATGTGGGAAGAGTTTATTTTAGGGGCTTGGTGATTAAATCTACATGACATTTTAGCTGTAATAGTAAGGGGGTAATTTTTTGGTTCAGTGTTTGGTTTGCACAAGTTTTTATGTTGGTAAAACAAAAAAAAAATTTGAAAAAGCGTATTTACAAGCATACTTATGACATTGAACATGGCAATGAAATCAGTGCTCTTTACAGGCATGCAAAGTCATATGTACAGAGAAATGCAGGTTCTTTGTATTTGAACATATTCCTATCAGGGAAAGTGGGGGACCTCAGGAGGCCAGAGTAGAGTACAAAGAGTTGTTGTGACATCTCATATTAGATGCAGGAATGGCTCCTGGGTTGAATGACAATATTTATATTTCCAGTGTCCTCAAAATTCAGGCAGCTAAGTTATGACGTCTTTATTTATTTTTAAATATGTATTTAATATGTTTTAAATTTAGTATATTGTTAGATTGGTAGTAGTATTTTTTTAGATAATATTATATTCATTTACAAATGGATGAGTCTTTTGCGTCAAGTGGAGCATTCTGTACTGATCTGGAATTAATTATATTAACAAATGAATTGCATTAATTGTTCCGTTATTCAATGACTTAACATTTTGGATTGGTCCATGGCTGTCACATGTGAGTTTATTGAAATGTTTAAATGTAGAATGGACATTGTATTCATGAGTTCTGATGAAGTCTGATACTTTGAAGATGAAATTGCTTAACTTTATTTTACTGTGTTTAATATATGTGTGTTATTGGTTTCTCTCTTTACCTGGTTCATGGTGCATTTGCTCACAGTTTTTTTTTTTTATAGTTTTTGGTTCCTGGTACAGAACTTGAGTACTAATCTGCTACATCTTTCACTGAGACACATGGAGTTAAGTCCATCATAATGTCACTGTCCACTAACACTGATGTTCTCAGAATCACTTTGCCCCTGCAAATACACCAATAACTTATCTGGTGCTGCCAATCTGCTCCTCCTAGGAGCCCTGGTTGTGGTCAAGCTCTCAGCTGCTATACAATGTGCTTTTACCTTGGCATGGTATAGCATGTAAATAAAATGCATCCTGTACTGCTGTTGTTTGTAACTACATCTCCACAGCATTTGTAATAGACCATTCTCTGCTGTACCTGACCAAATAAAGGCTAGTTAACACATTGCTTCCCCAAAATGTGCCGTCCATTTACTCACTTATCTAAATCAGGCCATCATTGTCATAATAGCTGGAAATGTCCAGTGTCTGCCATCTATTTTGTGCAAAGGTCAGGCCATGAAACAGTGCTATAGGCTGTATACTTTTGAGACTGGAAGCATGACGGTTACAGACAAAAGGCCTGCTTATACAATCCTACAGCCAAAGGGACAACAGTGGGTGTATACCATATGATAAATCCAGGGATAGATATGGAATGCATCCAGCAGGTGTATGCATTACCATGCATGCACAAGATAATGAGTTATCCCTACTGCTGATATGCCCTACCCTAATATAGTGATATATATGTAAGCATATAACCAATGTAGTCAGCATTATAGGTATCAAGCATATTACATGCCATAAGATTACTGTAACAGACACAGAGATGTAACTAGACGGGTTCACTACTGAATCTTGAATTACGGAATCTCGAGACTCTGAAGCCCAAAGACCAGAATCTCGAGATTCCGTAATATCGAAATTAAATAAAACATTTTTGAAAGCATATGCAGGGGGGCAAGCACCCCTGCACCCCCACATCTCCTGCAACTTAAATATACAAACTCTGAGATCGCATCACAGTGGAGTGAATGGCAAAATATTGCCATGCAGAGCGGAACAGAAATTTTGCTGTTCACTCACTGTAGTGCAATCTCGGAGTTTGGATATTTAAGTGCAGGGGGTGTGGAGAGAGCAGCCCCCCACATGGGAGGGTGCAGGGGGTTTGCCTCCCTGCATATACCTTCTAAATGTTTTTTTTTTCTTTCTTTTTATTTATTTATTTATTTTTTAATTTCGATATTATGGAACCTCGGGATTCTGGTCTTCGTGCTTCAGAGTCTCAAGATTCCGTAATCCGAGATTCAGTAATGAACCCAAATAGACAGGTTGCCATTATACTGGGGTACTTTTAGCTGGTATAATCTTTGGATATTAGACATACGCAGGCACACAAATTTGTGTTGCAATGCTTTTTTTACTATGAATTCTAGGACACAGATTCACATTTTTAGGAAGGCAGACAAAATAGAATATCACAAGTATTATTAAGTACTGTGAGCCTCAGCAGACTGTATATAGATCCAAATAACACTGCTGTTTCTCCTAATACTACTTCACAAATGTGAAATATAGCTTCTGAAATCTCTGTGATATAGCTTATACAATGGAAATACATCCCTAAGACTACATGAGTTTAGAGCTGTTTGTGCATTTCATAGGTAAATTACTTATGGTTCCATGAATGACTATGAATCATTTTATTTTACATCCATACATTTATAACTTAAAGCAAAGCTTGCTGCTGCTTGTGCTCACCCCTGACATCTCATGGCCACAAACTCATGCTGGAGGGTTAAATAACTATGTGTGTCATGCTGAATCATGGCTACATCTTGGAGAATTGCTAATTCAGAAATTACATTGAGAGGATGACTCTCAGGCTACCATTTTGCTCCAACCACTGATGAAGCAGGTTGCAGAGACTGGAAAGGAGTGACCAGTGGACAGATGTATGGCCTATATACAGAGCCCACTGGAGCAGACTACAGATTCATATGAGTGGCTGGTACCAAAAACTGGATCACCAGGTCATGGTGTGGCTCATACCACTCTCTCCTCAATATATCATATGGTGATAGATCATTGTAATGCCCTTCAATGATAGGACACAAGCTGATACCCCCAGCTGCTAGCAACACATTTAACCATCAGCCACATGTACTTCCTTTTTCTTGCATCTTACTTCACACCAGCTGTGCTGTCCAACCATCCCCATCAGTGTCTCTATTCATCCTATGTTTCCACATCCAAGTGTATGAACTCCATGTATGTCTGTCTACTCCTAAAAACTATTAATTCCCTTTCCTACTATGTTTCCATTCCATCATTCTTTCTCTTCCGATCTTTTAATATAAAATATATAGCCCTATCAATGCAAAAAATGTTGCCCTACTTTCGCCACATGTGGCATATTCTTAAATATTCTTAAACGTTGTCCTTTTGTGTGACTCTCTGCATGCTGATCATCTTTTCCCACTTTTCTTTATATCCATTTCCTTCACTTTACAAAACAAAACAGGTGTATGTTATTTGGACACAATGGTGTTGGTACAGCTATGCTAAATGTGTACTTAGCTTTTTGTGGTACTTTGTTTTCTGTTCTCATAAGATCACACAGTCTATAGAAAAATAATTGTACGCATTGTGTCTTACAGATATGGGAATGAATTCCATTGCTTGTCTGTGCCTACATATACAGTTTTCTGCATGGCTAAGTCTACCTGCCTCATTGCTGTGCATCTCCTATATAGAACCACAGTTGTCTCCTCTAACATCTGGTGCAGGTACCTGAAGTAGCAATTCATTCCCTTAGCTCTTCAAGTGAAAAGCAGAAAAGGACTAAAGGACTTTGGCTTACTGCAGAAAGCCATTTGGTGCATCAGCTTCCAATAACATCAAACATTGACCCATACCCTACTGTAAACCGAAGTTGCAGTTGAACCAATCTGTTTCATGCAGTAGCCTAATCCACACTCTACTAAGCTATTCCATAAAAAAAATAACTTTGGCATTTATCGCAATAAGCTCTTCATTAAAACATTTTGGTATATAGAAAAGCATGCAGCAGCGACTGTCTGTCATGCTTCTAGCGCACTTCTCATAAGTATATGATGAAGTTCAGTTAGGTGCACTATAGCGCTACATGTCTTCCTATGTGTATCTCATGTTTCCCTATGTTGCTGTATAGTGTGGCTTCCTGTAGAAAATTCTTGCTGAAGTACAGTGCATCTCTGTCAGTTTATGTCCAACATTCATCTACAGTTATGACTTATCTTGAAATTCGGTGCCTGAAGCAGAGCATCTAGATGACCTGCTATCAGTGTTTTCCATCTTTCTCAGAATTATGTTTTGTCTAAAAGGAGGGACAGCCACAGTGGTGCAGTGGTTAGCATTGCCACCTTACAGCAAGAGGTTCTCCGGTTCAATTCTTGGCTGGGGTGCCTTCTGTGTGGAGTCTGCATGTCCTCCCTGTGGTCACGTGGGTTTCCTCCAGGTGCTCCGGTTTCCTCCCACATCCCAAAGACATGCTGTAGGTGGATTGGACACTCTAAATTGGCCCTAGGCATGAGTGTGTGTGTGTGTGTGTGTGTGTGTGTGTGTGTGTGTGTGTGTGTGTGTGTGTGTATGCCTTCTGTGGAAGGTTGGGTGCCAGACTGGCAACTTGACACTGTAAAACTCCACTGCCAGTCATGAGCGGAAAGGTGAAATGCTGTGACGACCCCAAACCGGGAAAAGCCGAAAGAAGAAGAAGAATGTTTTGTCTAAAAGGAAATGTATTCTTGTATTTGCTTTCTCACAATGCACAGTCCTTTATCCTGTCCTGTGACCTCTGACAGTTTCTTGTATGCTTGGTCATTGTCCTTTATTACCAAGATAACAGCATTATTTATAAGTGATGTATACAGTTGTTTCAATGGTGTCTGTGATGAAAACTATTTGCAAGTGAAGTGCTATCATTTTGTATGTTTATATAAATGTAAGATTACCTTTGCCATATGTGAAAATTTAATAAAGATGTTTGGAGAAAAAAAAAAAAAAGATAACAGCATGCTAAACTAAATATTAGAAATAGCAACTGTAAATGCTATTGGGAAAATCAGTTTCATAACCTAGAACCATCATTTATGCAGATAAATTGTGAAGAATTTCTTATTGAAGTCTTGTCCACTTCCGCCTAAGTCAATGTCTACATCATCTTTATTATCACCCCTTTGCTTCCCATTTTTACTTGTGGTTGGGGTGCCACATCAACTGTCGCCACGTCTCTTGATTCAATGCCACTGTCCACCCTCCTTCAACAGTCATGCTTAACTGTTTCAGGTCTTCTGCCACACAATACATTCATCTCTTTGCTGGATTCCCTCATTTCCTCTTGCTTTCTTCATGTCTGCCTTACATAGTCTTCACTAGATTGTCATCTGCTTTCCTGCACATGTGCCCATAACAAAAAAGTAATCTGTTCTCTTTGAAATTCTCTGCGATTGGACCTACTTTGGTTTCTACACTGATATCCTTATTTCTTTATCTTACCCGCAGTGTGCATCCTACCATCCATCTCAGGCTATTCATCTCCATCACCTGTAACTTCCTCAACTGCTCTGCCTTCACTGCCCAGGTTTCTCTACCACATGGTAGTACTAGCCACACCACTGTCTTGTCCACATTACATTTCAGCTTCTTTGTCATCCATCTGTCATACTAAACTCCTGATACTCTGTGCCTGTTGACTACTGTCCCTCTGGTTTTAGCTTTGACCGCCTCATTCATGCTTCCCTTCTCCCCGTCTTAGATACTTGAAACTGTTAATCTGTTCCAGTGTTTTCCCATTTTATATCAGTTTTCAGCATCTTGTGATTTCTTACTTGTGTTAACATTAGAATTGTCTAACCTGTACTCAGTTTCATCTCATGAGCCTTCAATGTTGCATTCCATTCCCTTATCAAATGCTGAAGTTCATTGCATATTTCTATGTCATTCTAATTTTTGGAAATGCGCCCCTCATCAGGCATGTGAAGATCAGTTTAATAGCCTGAAGAATATACTTCATAGCCTTTGATAGTGGTTTGGTAGTAATTGTGAAAATTCCATGTATACAGACTTTCTTTGATATGCATTTTCTTAGTACTGCTACTATGACTGTAAGCAAGTTGAGTAGTCTTTATTACAAATAATACCCCAGAAAATTCCTCTTACAGGCAAATTCACTAGTCTTTACTACAAGTAACACATAAGAAATACCTCCTACAGCAAGTTCACTAGTCTTTAATACAAATAATACCCCAAGAAATGCCTCCTGCAGGCATTTTGGTAGTCTTTAGTATAAAATAATACCTCAGTAAATACCAGCAATTTAATTTCAACTTTAGAAATCAAAATTAAGGTACTGCCATAGTCTCACTAAATAATGTGTTGCATTTGAATATCAGGCATTCCTTCACGCTTAGGTTTTTTTCATTTTTCAGTATTTTTTTTATAAATTATTGATTGATACCTGTATGTACACCTGACAGTTTTTCATCTGTAATGGGTAAATTAATAGACTTAACTGCCTGCTATACTGTATTAAAAAGGAACTATTTTTTTTGTCATCCTCTCTAGCTTCTTCCTTGTCACTTTCCCAGCATCACAATGATATAGGTTCAGCTGTTGTGTTTTACCACTCTATTTTGCTGACACATATAATTTGTCCATTATACTGTAGTGTTGCCTCATATACTTCTTAAGTAACACAATAGATTCATACAGTAGTATGTGTTGAAGTTATTCAGTTTATTATTTTATAGAAATTATTGATAAAGCAGTATTTGTATTTGAATCCCTTTCCTTAGAACATTTCACTCTTGCGTCTTTCAGTTAAATTAATACTGTACGACTCACTTCCTATATAAAATATTTCATGTTTAATGCAAAGTGAATTGTGCATACGTCCTCCATGTAATAGAAGCTTTCAGTGTGAATAAATTATATTATATAGCAAGAGACAAGCATGACACAGCCCAGCATCTTCCAACATAAGACATACATTTCAGGCAAAACTATTCCTTGTCTTCTGACACTATAAGTTTATATACTTGACTGGTATCTTTGACAGTTTTTGGATATCTTATCTAACAGTATGCTGGTATTAACTGCTAAAAGTAACAAAACCAGATATATAAAATGAGGGCAGTGCTGACATTTGTTTCTTAGTCAATTGGATTGCACATATTTTCTTCTATAGTCAGTCTCCTCTCTTTTAGTTACCTAAGTAACACTGCAGACCAAATGTTATTCTAAGAAATGTGTGTGATCTGTTATGAGAAATGCTGAAGCACGTATGTATGACTTCTTGTCAACATGTTGGTATACAGTGAAGTTGTAGTTTTCTAACACACTGGTTAACATCCAAAAGCCATCTGTAAAAAAGAATACCACTGGGTATTGCAAATTCAATTACATGAAACATGACAAGCTGTTTAAATCATTTAAATGATGAAATTATGCATTAAAATGAATAACCATACTCAAGACTTTGCAATGTTCATATGTAAAAGAACTTGCATGCCACCATAAACCTCAATATTTTGCTTTCACTCTGATTTGAAAAGGCTGAGTGAAGTCAAACCATTTGTGGGGCTCATAGAGCTGAGGCTGTATTGTTTATTGCAGTATTCTGCTACCAGTAAGGAAATGGAAGTGATCTAAGATTTGCCATCTGCTCTCACATATGTCCCCTCCTCTTTGCAGCAGAAAAAAAAAAATATTAAACTGCTTGCAATGATGTAGGGCTTTGCAGAACATGAAACAATTTTGAAATGGCATTTAAGGAGTGGCATAAGAATGGACACATAAGCAATTTCCATCCATTACAATTACTTTTTTTTTCCACAGATATCTACCTCTGAATAAGACTGACATGAAAACAAGGTGGTCTCTTTTTTGAAGAACTGCTTGGTATAAATATTGCTGTATATGAGATCAATACTCTATTTTATTATATTGGAAAATTAACACTGCAACAGTTTTTGAAGCAGAAGTCATATATTTCAGCATGTGAAATATTTAGTGTAACAAAGTAGCAGGAATCTCCACATAGTTATTACCACAGAGACTACTTTAAATGTGGAATGCAGATAAAGTAACATTTGTAGCAGAACTAGGACAGAGTTGAGCATTAAGCTTGCATTGCAAAACAAATGAGCATGTTCTATGAAGTATGATCATAGATCCCATATTTGCAAGAACAGAACAGGATTCCACATTTATCTGGCTCTTATGTTAATTATGTATCTATTTCAGTGACAGGGCACATATAATGCTGGATGTAGGTTTACAGTTTAGGGAATATACTTCCTTTCTTCAAACTACTCATTTCCCATAAACAATAAAACAATACTTATACAACTGCTTCAAGCAGATGCTAATAAAATCCTAATTGTGGCACTATTACTTTATAATGTTCCAATCCACTTTTTATAGAAAATGATTTGTCACGCATGCTGCAGTTTCATGTTTATTCACTTGATGGCAGTTGTGTGGTATGCTTATTAGTTCCCGTCTATATTCAATTTAATGCTTAGAAAAGTGTTCTTCATTTTGTATTTTAGAACTTGCATTCTAGAACAGACATTATAACTTTTTATATTTCAAAATAGCCTTAAATAGAATGCCAGAGTCAACAAAATGCATGTAATGTATTAAGATAACCAAATCATATAAAAACTATATATGTGTATATATATATATATATATATATATATATATATATATATATACATATATACATATATATATATATATATATATATATATATATATATATATATATATATATATATATATATATATATATATATATATATATATATATATATATATACATATATATATATATATATATATATATAGATATATGTGTGTGTGTGTGTGTGTGTGTGTGTGTGTGTGTGTGTGTGTGTGTGTGTTTACAGGATGTTTTGGATGGGATTCCACACATTTTAATGCATATATTCAAATGAGGTGATAAATCATTCATACTTAGTCTTCAGTCTATTAATCCTTTGTATTATAACTTGTTTGTTAAGCTTCCATGTTTAGTCTTGTTCACTTCCACAATGAAAAACGATACAGAAAAACTTGCTGCATTGTTTACTTGTATTGTCTGTTGTAAATCCTAGCTGCAGATCTTACTCTCCAGCTGGGATGTTTCTAATGTTCTTTTCCTTTCTCTCTTTCTGCTAAACTGAAATCAGCATATTGCATATATCTGCCACACATTAGTGTTAACATTATTCTTTATTGCGTTCTTTATCTCTCCAGTGAGAACATGGGACAAGGCTGTTTGCATCCTATCGGTTAATTATATTTCCTTTGATTTCTCATTCTGCAAACACACACATGGACACACACTTTTTTCTCTTTACTTTCATTCCAGAAGAAGAACAATGTGGGAAAAGAACTGATAATGCGTCATGTTAAATCTACTTTTTTTTCTTTTCATTTTTTTTTTCTAATGACTTCTTTATCACGTTTGTGGTCAAGAGGATCTGAATTCTTGCCAAGCAAGAACAGCATAAGGCAAATAAATAGGCCTTCCTGTCAGACCATCACAAGATACACACGAGTCTGCTCAAACACACACACACACACACACACACACAATGCAAATTCACTAAAGACTAATTTAGAAGATGACCATGTCACCTGACTGCTTGAAATTCAGTAGGGGATGAAATAGGAGCTGTTGCCGGAAACCTCTGCAAGCACAGTGATAGCATGAAGGCTCTACATAGAGGGCAACCCAGCTGGGAAATGAAACAGAGGACCAATGTCATGTGTTCTCTTAACTAGAACAGCTAAACCAGTGCATCACTTTCATTTAAATCTCACTATGTGGTATCTATAATTTTTCTTATTTCTTTTTTATATTTCTTGTAACTAGGTGGTCTAGTGATTGAACTTTCTGCAATATTATTTTAGCTATGGTTGAAACAGTAAAACTATCAGTACATAACGCACATTCATGCAAAGAACAAAAAAATGCAGTTGCTTATATGCAACTTGTGAATAATGTCTCAAAATGAAATTCAGGAACCTGGTTCCTACTAATTATGGCTGACAGACCCAAAAATGCAGTAGGATGGAAGAATGGGTTTCTTTTTTTTTCTTCATTCTTAACAGATATGTGTATTACAGGGGAAATGACAGAGGAAGAGAGAGACAGAGAGAGAGCGAGAAAGAAAGAGTGGCAGAAAGTCTGACTTGTCAGTTTGTTACAGCACAGCACTACATGCATTTGTTCTATACGTGGAGCGTACTTCTGTTTTATGTTGTATAAAAGGAAGTGCGAAATGCAATGTTACTCATTAAATGCCAACTCGCTGCTCATGTATGCAAACTCAAGACTGCTGTACCATGAAGAAAGAGGAATTCTGTGCAGTAATGCAATTTTGGGCTATGTATTCTGTGCGGAGTCTGCATGTCCTCCCCGCGGTTGAATGAATTTAAAGACATGCAGGTAGATGCATCCATGTGTGGGTGTGAAGCTTGGGCACCAGGCTGGCAACTCGACACCGTAAAAATTCACTGCCAATCATTAGTGGACCAGAGTTCTGCTGTGGCGACCTCTAACTGGGAAAAGCCAAAAGGCAGTTTTATCCCCCCCCCCCCAACTGTACCTAACATCACAATAGTATTAACAATTCAGGCTTTCAGGTCTCGAACATAAAACACAAACATATAATCCCTAAATGGAACAGCATAGAACAATCAAGATTTCAAATGGAAAATCAAAGAGCTTTAGGACTCTCATATTCCTGTGTACATGCCTGTGAAATTATTTCATCTTCAGAAAAATGTGCCTTAGTATGATAAAATGAAAAATTACACTTTTTGTCATAGTGAGGATATACATGAAAGGTATAGTTTCTCTTTGCACTTACCTCTATTTTAGATCACATCAGAGTACCTCTTTAATTTCAGACTAACATACAGTATGCATGAGACTGCCCAGCTATTGCTGGATCACTGACTTTTAATAGTTCATAAAAGAAAAACTTTGAAAATCATAGCCAAAACAACAACTGGGATGTGAAGAAGCATCATCAGTGGCATGCAGGATGCTTTAATCCATATGTTTTATTGTCTTCAGAGAATATTGCAGTAATGAATCTTATTTTGATTTATAAACACATTTCTGTCATGTATGCATTATGTATTTTATCTTTTTCTACAAGGTGAAATAGACACAGAAACTTATTTTTTTTACAAGTTGGGCTCCTTAAGATGGCAACATTCTTCAGAATTCCAAAAGTACATAAAAATAAAGAAAATTCCCCCCCTCAAACCAGTAGTCGACACAGATAACTATAAGGCAGAGCCCATTTCATGGTTTTTAGATCGCTTATTAAACCCCACTGTACAGGTTTCTGAATTTTACTTGAGAGAATCCTGGCATTTATTAGAATTGTTGAGTAATGTACAAATGCCAGTGGAAGGGTGTGTGTTTACAGCTCTCGATATTGTGTCCCTATATACCTGTATTCAACAGAATATAGGGATCTGTTCGAAAGGATCTATCTAACCAACTGTACCAACTTAAACAATGGTTTGATTAATTCCATTTGCAACTTGTTGGAACTAGTATTACTTTTGCTGGCAAACTTTACAAGCAGAAGACAGGGATTGCTATGGGACCAGGGATAACCCCCGTGTATGCTAATTTTGTCATGGCCTGGTGAGACCATGAACATTTGAAATCCCACCCTTTATTCTCCAAAGTCATCTTCTACAGGAGATACAGAGATAACTTGGTCTTCTTATGGAAAGGTGACAAGGAAGAATTAAAAAATTGTTACACCCACCTCAACAATAGCACAGCCTTTTTAAAATTCACCATGAGTGGGTATGGTAGCAAGATCAACTAGCTGGATATCAACTTGAAGTTGGACATGACCAATTACACCATGGAAGGGAAAATACATAGAAAATAAACTTTTATTAACCAGTATCTGCACAAGAAGGGTATGTCTCCAGTCATAAAGAAAGGAATTGTTAAGAGACAATTTATTGGAATGGGCAGACTCACAAGCAAAGATTTCACCTTTGTATATGAGTCTATAACTCTGAATTCATTCTTCTTGTCATGATGGTACAACCCGGATTGGTTGTCGAAGATCCAACATGAAATTTCACTGCTTAGGTTAGAGAGACCCAAGCCCATCTTAAGTTGGGTGGCAATGGAATAACTATTAGTGGAAATTTACACATCCACTCCAAAACAAACCTCATACTCTGCCTTTAGAAGAGCATTTCCTTCACCAATTATGGCAGACATGAACATAAAAGAAATCCTACAAGACAATTGGAAAATCATTCTGAGTAACAGTGACTCAGCAAAAACTTTAGGAGTACGTCTTGTGTGTACATATAAAAGATCACACAGCATTAGATCCTTTTCGGAAAGAGGTTCACGTCCCAAAAACACTGGATATTTCACCCTAGGCACCTTTAAATGCAGGAGATGCAAGCAATGCAGGTTCATAAGTAAGACCTCCTGCACTTACATTCAAGCTCTTGATTTATCCTTTTGGTGCCTTGGAAAATTTGACTGTAACTCATTTGGAGTGATTTAAATTGCCCAGTATGAAACATGCCCTTGCTTCTATGTAGGAAAAACTTTCAGAAAATTTGCCCAAAGAATTTATGAGCTTAACTTAGCAATCAAAATAATGCATTAACAAGACATTCATTGAATTCTTCTTGTTTTAAGACATTCAGTTTTAATGTATTGTTAGCTGTTAGTTTGGAGGACTTTTTCAGGAAAGTATACAGTATGGCTTGAGTACTGAGAATCTTGCTGGCAGATCAGGTTAAGAGCTGACAAGTAACCTGGACTCAATGATCATATTAACATTATATGTTTCTTGTCAGCACAAATGTTTTAAGTAGTATCTTTCTGTCTTAAATCTGATACAATGTATTTTGGTTTAGGTTATTTTTTAGCCTACTATTGCCTAAGGACAGGCATTGATTGGTTGCTTGCATACCACATGACTGTTTTGGCCCCATTTTTAAATGGTATGTTTGAGTTGTTTGTTAGATTCTGATGAAGTTCTTGTGTGGATTATTAACAAAGAATGAAAGCTCTAAATAGAATTTGACTGCATCTGTGTCTTCTCTGAAGAGATGATACTTGCAGTACTGTTCTTTTTGTGTTGTGTTCTTTATTCTATACCATTTTTGGAATATATATTTATATATTAGTGACGTTTTAAAAGTTGCAGTACAGTCATTATTGTAAAATAGTTGATATTGTGTTAGATTAGTTACAGCATGTCATGCTTTGAGAAAAAAGAAAGAAAAATTGAAATTTAAAAGTTAACTCAATGTACTAATATGGGAGCTAATGAGAGAATTAAGTGCATACTTGGTATTTTGATAGTAGGTGGATTTGTAGGCATTGCGATTGTGCAACATTTTTTCTTTAAGTGCATGGATGTTGAATCTCACAAGATGAAAAGAATAATTGTTTACTTTGAGAAAATACTTTTATTTTTTTTTTAATTCCCATTTACTAAGGAAATCATGAGAAGTAAGTGCAAGACTCTACAATGTTAAGAAGTTAGTGCTGTGCATGAGAACAGTATAGGCTTCTACTATTTTGTTTTAATTGAACTGAAGTTTGCTTATTTAGTAAGTTAATTGAGAAGTGTGATTACATCATCCTGAGAATGTTGACTTTTATTTTAATTTTCAGTTTACACTTACGAAGCTTGTAAACATAATAACTGTTTCCATGACTTTTTTTATTTAATGTAAGGGTTGTAATAACCATTCTGAAAATGCAAATGATAGTTGTAATTCAAGTTTTATCACCTTTTTTCTTCTGATGCTACCACCCTGAGGGATATTGTTCTGAAAAACTGGGCCCTAATAAATGAGTATACTTCCATTAGACAAACCTTAGGTGAGAAACCAAATATTATTTTTAAAAGAGGCTGTAATTTAAAAGGCCTTTTGGAGAAGAATAAGACACCTTTAAAATTAAATACTGGAATGTTTAAATGTGGATGGTGTCACTTTTGTAAATTTATTGAAGTCACAAAAAGGTTTCAGATACAGAACTGTTCATATAGTGTAAACAGTAAATACAATTGTGACACCAAAGCTGTTGTCTATTTGGCCAAGTGACAGTTATCTACCAGTTTTTATATAGGTAAAACTGAATGAAATTTTAGACAACGCATTTATGAGCATCAGTATAACACAGGTAAAGAAAATACTATTAATGCACTGGGAAAACATATTGCCAGAAAACCTGGTCATTTTTTTCATTATCTGATTATTGAACAGGTTTGTAAGGATATTTGAGGTGGATCTTGACTGTTAAAATTGGAATAGAGAGAGAGAGCTGCTATGGTAGCTGAGGCTGAATGCTTATGTATACCCAAGCTTGAATGACTATTGCTTTTAAAATGTGTTTTAAAGTTGAAATCATTGGATGGGTGACAGGAACGTATATACTTATATTTAAATGTGTATTTTTAATATCAACGAGGCAGTTTTTTAACCAATGTGAAGCATATAGCACATTAATATTAGTTTATTGAGTTATACTATGTGTATGTGACCAATCTGGATTTGAAATTAGTTTTGTTATAGTGTTAAATGTATTGTAACTTTAAATAGTGGGAGCCGTTTATGATGCTATCAGTTTAAATTCACTATTTAAGAATGTAATTACTTATTTGTACTTTATCTGAAGAAGTTCATTTAAGTAAGTGGACGAAAGCGCTGATGTAACAAATCATTTCCGAGTGGAATCCTTTGCCTTTTCTTGTTTTGTTTGGTTTTAGTTTGTGTATTCAATTTTTGTTAATATAATGGTTATGTATTGATTTACTGCTAACACAATACTGCAAGTTTTGTATTTCATCTTGCTTTGTTTTTAAACACATCCTCTTATTTTTGAAGTTAATTTATTGATACTGTTTTTATTGGCCAAAGTTGGAGTCTGCTGTAGGAATAGAAAGAGGTAGTAGACGCCATTTTGTAAACTGGTTTATACTTCACACAATGTCAGTGGTATAACAAGTAGAACACTCACCTTTGGTGCATAAGGCTGTAGGTTTTATTCTTCCAGCAAATGATCGGATAGCAGACACCAAATTGCAGTTCCTGAGTTTGTCATCTTTTGCATGAAATGTTAAACTGAGGTCCCTTCTGCTTGAGTTGGTAGAAGCTTAGGTGGATAAAAGATCACATGGCACCTATCCAAAAAATTAAGGTAAGGACCTTGGTGTCCTTGACAAATTTTCCTTATAACATAAATACCACTTTGGGTCTCCCCTGAAGAAAGGCCACTAACATCATCAACAAAGAATAAAATATGCAAGTTCTTCTTTGATTAGACATGTTTAGTCACTTCTTTTGACCCGTTTGTGAAGTTTCTGGCGAGATAATTTTACACTCTGTCAAGGCTCTCTGATGCTTGTTGGGTTCTACAAAAGAAAGGCAATAATTTCACCTTCCATTTTCTGAACTACATCTCCAATCTATGCTAGTCTATTTGGGTGAAAATAAGACTGGCTACTAATGTTACACAGTGTCAGATACTGCCTAGGGGAACATCTGGTTACATTTTCTTAAAAATGGCTTCTCTGTTGAGTTCCTCAGAGGAGAACATGAGTCTAGAAGTCCCATTCTTCATATTTAAGAATGTAAAATAGTGAACCAGTAGCAAAGGTGACAGGCTACAAAGGTTGACTTTAAAAGCCAGTCATGTTCATTGTTTAGACACAATATGGAGTGGCAGTCTGTGAAGGGAGTATGCCAGTGCAGAGTATAGGGTTGTTGGTGACTATGCATAAGGAAAGGAATATAGCTCCAACGGCAGTGTTTATTTAGTTAGTTAAGTGGCAAAAACATGTATGGGTAGTATTTTAGCAAAATGAAGAGCAGATAAGGGAGCTATACTAGTCATTGGTAGTGCCCTATTGATGACTAGGTAGACTGCATGGTCCAATACTAGGGAACAAAATTAAATAGCGCATACCTGAGCATTTATACACATTACAGAACATCATCATTGACTGCTGTCAATGTTGTTGTTGTTCTTCTTCTTTCGGCTTTTCCCGGTTAGGGGATGCCACAGCGGAACTCTAGTCTGCTAATGATTGGCAGTTGATTTTTACAATGCCGAGGTGCCAGCCCGATGCCCAACCTTCAATGAAGACACATCCATTCACACATGTCTTTCGAACCAACTTGACCATAGGGAGGACATGCAGACTCCACACAGAAGGCGCTCCAGCCAAGAATCGAATGGGAGAACCTCTTACTGAGGCAGCCATGCCTGTCAGCCTGTGCCATATCTACAACCCTAAGCATTTCTCTGGAGGACCTATTGGAATGTGGCTGTGCCTCCATCATGGCCCTTGATATACATAGAATGGCACAGAAAGACACATCTTGATCAAGTAAAGGATGGACAGCAGGCCTCCAAGCAACCCAAACAACCCTCCCACATGGCCTCTTGCCCACACTTTGGCTATGGCCAGAAACAACAGGCACTGAAGCTGTAGTCTCACCCACCACCTATCCAATATCTGAAAGCTATACTTCTCAACTGCACCGAATTCCTTGGTAAATACTGGTTTTGAGGGAAAAATATTGAGGTGCCATGAATTTCTGAGTGGCCCCTTTAATTTCCAATTTTCCCAGGGGGGTTAACGTTATTTTTTCTTTTTTGACAATTTGTTCCTGATGTCATCACATGCAGGGCATGCACGATGATATCAGCTTTACAAGGCAGACAGCCTGTTAGAAGAATGCCAACCAAGCCATTAACTTGTGGTCCGCTTATTATATGTGCAAGAAACAGCTGTTAAGCTTATGAGCTTGAGAGTCTGCATTTTTACTGTTACAGCAGCCTTTAGTTTGCAGGTATCACACTTTTTTATTCTGTTAAGGTAGGTATAAGCTTGTGTGAATTCAACTGCAGCCGCTTCTGTTAAGTGTCTGCTCTGCTTATTATATGTGCAAGAAACAGCCATTAAGCTTATAAGCTTGACAGTCTGCATTTTTTACTGTTACAGCAGCCTTTAGTTTGCAGGTATTATACTTTTTTATTCTGTTACATTATAAGCTTGTGTGAATTCATCTGCAGCCGCTTCTCTTAGGTGTGTGATCCGCTTGTTATATGTCCAAGAAACAGCCGTTAAGCTTGCGAGCTTGAGAGTCTGCATTTTTACTGTTACAACAGCCTTTAGTTTGCAGGTATACTTTTGAATTCTGTTAAGGTATAAGCTTGTGTGAATGCAACTGCAGGCTTCTGTTAAGTGTGTGTCTGCAGTGTGAGATACTTTTTCTAAGTGTGTGCAATTCTAGAGATAATTAATGATGGCAGGCTGTGTGTGTGTGTGTGTGTGCTTTCTGCACTTTTACTGTTACAGCAGTCTTTGCAGGCATTGTACTTTTTGAATTATGTTAAGTTAAGGTACTTTTTTTTCTGCAAGAAACAGCCCTTAAAGCTCGATAGCAAGGTGTGTGTGTGTGTGTGTGTGTGTGTGTGTGTGTGTGTGTGTGTGTGTGTGTGTGTGTGTGTGTGTGCGTGTGTGCGTGTGTGCGTGTGTGTGTACTTCTGCACTTTTGTTACGGCAATCTTTGCAGGCATAATACTTTTTAAATTCTGTTAAGGTACTTTTAGAGCAAGAAACAGTCTTTGCAGGCTTCTGTGACTGCAGCCTGAGATATTTTTGTTAAGTGTGCATCAGACTTTGAATTTAACAAGGGGGATACATTTGGTGCATCAGTCTTTGAATTTAACAAGGGAAATATGTGCATCAGACTTAACGGCGACAGGCTGTCTGTACTTTCTGCACTTTTAGTATTACTGGCCAGCAGTTTTTGCAGGCATCATACTTTTAAATTCTGCTAAGGTACTTTTAGTGCAAGAAACAGTCTGCACTGTTTGCAGGTTTCTGTGAGTGCAGTCTGAGATACTTTTAAGTGTGTGTCAGACTTTGAATTTAACAAGGGAGATACGTGTATCAGACTTAGCGTAAGAAACATCAGATTTTGAATTTAACAAGGGAAATATGGGCATCAGACTTGGCACAAGAAACAGTCTTTATTAAGACAGAGGGTGTGTGTGCTTGTGTGTGTTTGTGTGGTATTTTCACTTTTCCGCAAAGGTTGTGTAACCATAGAGTTAATATATTTAAGTAAGGGTGAATCATGGTGGTTGTGATAGGGCAAAGGCTCCACATGGAGGTTCCAGTCACTTGCGCACATGGAAAAAAAAAAATTCCCTTAGGTGATTTGGTAATTTTGACTTTATGATATTTATATATCTGTCTGTGCGTGCATGTGTGTGTTTGTGTGTGTGTGTGTGTGTGTGTGTGTGTGTGTGTGTCTACATATATATATATATATATATATATATATATATATATATATATATACACAAAGAAACACACACATGCACACAGAGACACAGATCTGAGATGAGTACATCATAACATTCAACTCCAGGTCTTCAACACCTTAATCTAACTTTGACGATAAGGTGTTACATTTTAGTCACTCTTTCAAGAGTGAACTGGTCTGATGCCATCATCCTTAAGAGTGTTGAGTCATTTATATCAGGCTATGATGGGACGAGCTACATAACTTTGGGTTTAATAATTTTAAGCAGAAGTCCTAAATTACATAACTATATCTGATTGTTGGAACTTAGTTTTTTCCTAATGAGCCTTTCTTTCTCTTAGTGACAGGGCAGTGCACGGTAATGTGGAGCCATTGGTAGAGAAGAAATGCATTCAGTTTTTATCACAGGCAAAATCCATGTGTGTGTTGGTTAGTTTGTTTTAGTCTATTAAACTATAAAGTATGTTCTGTGTGTGTTCTTCAGTTTTTTGTCTACATTCCAATATCAGAGAATGAAATCTATATCATAATTCCAAAAAAAAAAAAAAAAAAAAAACACAATTTCTACCTAAGTACTTGTTCTTTATACTACATGTATACTTCGTAAAACACTTTGTCCAGATAAATCTTCAAGTTTCTGCATCTTGTTAGGGCATGGAGAAGAATATTGAGCGTATTAGCATACAAACCAATGGTGCCCCTTCACCAGTGCACAAAAAAGTTCTCCTTCTCTTGTGACATCGCTGCTGGCAAACTCTTTCATTCTTTATTTACACTCCTTGGGTTTTTCTCCTTGAATGCTCTTAAAATACATTAGATATTTAACCATTTTATCATATTATAAGCTCTCAATGTACCAAATAAGTGATGCAAACAGATTGCTACATGTAGTTTTTTTTTAAATCTGGATTATCACTGTCTCCCTTTTGCTATAAGACCTCCAGGACTGCACATTGTACTCTTCCATTCTTTGCTCAAGATCCAGAGACAAAATCAAAAATAACAGGGGTCAAAGTCCTAAAATCAGGTACAGATTTTGAATACTGCTCATATGTTCACAGAAAATTTTCAGAATAAAAAGTTTTACAGTAGCATGCATTTTATGAAGGATAGAAACTCTGAAACTCAAATATCTGTCATCATATAATGACTACAATCCTCAGCAATTTGTCAAAAACATTTTTTATGAGGAACAGTAAACAAATATATACAATCAAGGACAGTTGAGAGTTATGCTGCCACTGCCATCTAGTCAGGACAAGATAAAGCAAAATGATGACGTTTTAACTATGGCCT
Source organism: Protopterus annectens (assembly GCF_019279795.1). Taxonomy (NCBI): domain Eukaryota; kingdom Metazoa; phylum Chordata; order Ceratodontiformes; family Protopteridae; genus Protopterus; species Protopterus annectens. Next base: position 1,051,501,518 of record NC_056731.1, on the reverse strand, counting down.
GGACAACTTGGGTTCAATTAATGGCTCAAGCATAAATGATGCTAGCAGGTTGGGAGGGATGTTGAAGCCCAGCCAGAGAAATGAGGGATTTTGTACAAGACATTCTCCAAGAGGTGGCATGATCCATATTTGGAAGAAGTCTTCAGATGTAACACGTGATGGGGAGAAATCAAGGAGGATAAGTCATAAATGAAAATAAACTTCCCCACTTGGTGGAAGAGGCCATTAATATGACCACCCATGATTCCTTTAGGTTCCACACTGTTCTAAGCCTGAGAATGGACATGGTCCAGGGCTGTAGGAAAGTCTTGTAGAGCTGTTGAGAGACAGGAGCACTGGAATAAATGAGAAGGAATAAAGCAAAAGGGAAAAACCAAAACAAATTTTAAAAAATCTTTGCATGTTTGTGAAATGCCCCAGTTAAGTATAACTGGTGGTTGGGATTACGCAGACTCAAATCCTGTACCTTAGGTACAAGGAGTAAGAGCCTTAATTCTGTACCAATACCACCACTTGTGATCGAAGGAGTCAAGTCCATAGTTCTCAACTGTCCAAAGTTTTACAGAATGTCTGGAATGTTTGGCTCATACTTTTGGTCTGTTTCTCTTAAAATTTGTGGTTTTCTGGCAAATCAGTGAGAAGTGAGAACTGAATTCCCTAAATAATGATAGCCATTTAAGTTTCAGTCTTCTTGTCTTTCAGGAAATGCATGGTAACACAAAATATTTTACTCTAGCAACGTTTCTAAGATTATACAAGCAATGTTTAAATTTTGTCTCTGTTTTTGGGCCTTTGCCCCCCCCCCCCAATACATTTGTCTTTTTATAGATTTTATGTGCTATGGAGTTTTTCAGGGGGAGAGAAGTTTAGTGCTGCTTATGCCAAGTCTGTTTGTGTTAGTAGCACTACAGGTAGAATATTTGCTTTTGATGTAGAATGCTGTGGGTCCTAGTCCCACAGTATGTCAATGGATTACTGTATTGTGATGTACTTTTAAAGGGGGTGGATACTGCCATCCTGAGAATGTCCTCTTTGGTGGAGATACCTAGTAACTATGAACCTGCTATCAGGTTGCCATCCATTTAATATAACATAGGCGATTTATTCCTCAAGGGCAACAGGGACTTTATTTGTAGATGAAACAATGAAATATAAAGTTGTTTGCTAGCAGCAACCTGTTCATTAGTTACAGATCTCTTTAATGTGGAATTATTTAAATGACTTTTACTTCTGCAGAGATTGTCCATATTTACTGATAGTGATAGACTGTGGAAGTTTGGGTAGACTTTTATGATGGAAACATTCTGAATTGTGCAGTTTTATCATTATTGGTTCATGCATTTTGTTTTATTGCTTACTGGAAAAATGTTCAATCAAAACAAATTTAAAACACACTCTCTAACAACTGTGCTGTATTATACAAGGAATATAATTTAATACAATCATAAAGGTATATCAAAGAGCACATGTATGTTTTGTGTGCAAGAGGCCTATGATTTGAAAACAACCCAAAGGTTATCTTTATCTGTCACTGGCCAGATGCATTTTCTTTGAATGTGGGTTGCAATGCTGTTTCAATGAATGTGAGTTTCAAGGGCAGAGAAGGTTTAATGCTATGTCTATTTTCATTGTGAGACTGTATTGCTCTGTTTAGCAGATGTCTATTAGTGTTTATGCTATAAAATGTAAAATAAAAAAATTAAATGAAATACAAATAATCATTGTAGAAGAAAAGCAGTATGCACATTACAGTGTTTATGGTAAGTGGGGCAACATAACCAAGTATGGGACATTGGAATGGCTGGTGGGGAGAGAGCTGTGTATGGGAGTCCCCATTTGACCATGAATTTGTGAGGGGGGAAGGGCAGTAAACTCAAATACAGCCCCAGGTGACACAAACTCTAGCTATGCCACTGATCAGTAGGCCATGGAGAATTACTTTTGGAGGTCCTAGCAAATTGTAATATTATTTTGCTAAGATTAGAATATTGTACACTGTTAAATGCCCTACTTATACCACAAAAGCCACATACTGCAAGTCTCCAAAAACAAAATTCTAAAGTTCATCATCTTCGTCATCGTCTCCCTTCCTGGTGAACATCATTGCTACACATTTCAAAAAAAAAAAAAAAAAAAAGGTTACCATTTTCTACAGGGACTGGGACCATATTTTGATTTTCTGTTCTTCAGTTTGCATTTGAACGTTGGTATCCATAATTCCATTGGAGTGGGCTGGGTTACATAATTATGTATGTAAATGTTATGTTAATCAGCATACAGATTTGTTTCTATTTTTCAGGGGCCTTTGTCCAGATTTTTGATGTTTCCAGGTTGAGAGGTATGCTGAGGGCTGACCAGATTGTGTTGGCATAGGCCTAATGGCTGAGTCCGATGGAATTGCAGGGTATGGCTAAATGTCAACCACAGTGTCAGATTCAACATCTGCACACCCCCAACTGTGCCTCTGTTTGGACATTATCATCAGCAGAGTCTGCCAATACTCTGACATCAGGTGGTAAGAGTCTTACACTTCCACTGTCAGGATCACCTGTGATAATAAGCAACAAACACAGGAAAGAAATTAGTAGCTACATTACTATCGTCAAATGTATGCTAAAAAACTAACAGTGGTGCCACTACTACAGACACTACAGCAATACACACAACAGTCCTGACACCACATTACACATATGGATAAAATAATACATTTCTTTGAACTACTCATCACTACTGACAAAAAAAGATATTTGTCTTACCATGCACAGTTGATGATACTGTGCTTCTCATAGACAATGGTCCTGGAAAAAGTTAAGCAGACGTTAAGGACAACAGCATCGCAAGTAACAGTAACACAAGGGGTTAAAACTTTTTCCCCTTTATATGTCCATTAAAGATACTTTTAACAAAAACTTGGATGACAAGTCCAACCTAAGCCAATGTGTAATTATTCAGAATGTGTTGTTAACTGTAGCAATTTACAATTCCCCCAAACAAATTTATTGCTAAACAGAACAAACAGAACTTACATATTGCTGTCAATATTTTACTATACAAGAGTATTTAACAATTGAGATACATACGCCTACCTGGAAGCTCTTTCCTAAGACATACAGCAGATTGTTGTCCCTGAAACAGTAGCACCAATATCAAGGATGTGCTGTTCTACACTTTCCTGGAGGCTGTCAGGATCCTTGACAGTGGATATCATTTGCTGTTAGTGGTGGCTCTGAAGCAGGACACCCAATGCCCATCCAATCATGGGCCACTGCAGCTGCTTTGCCCCATGCAGATGAAATCATGCCAGTGACCGTATGGCACACCTGATTATATGTCCTACTGTGGCTGCCTACTACATTCTGCCTGACATATCTCTGCATCCCCTCTCAAGCAGAAAGGTACCATGTTGCCTAAAGGCTTCCCCAATAACCAAGTTCTCAGGGTCACTGAAGGGAGGTTTTTGTGGATTGAGACACCTTAGTGCCATACTCCTAGGTGACCTAAACCACAACAGAAGGATAATGCACATAAGTATCACATAACTAAAAGCTTGGCTACCAGATAACACATAAAAGGTAGAATTTCACTATTACCCACTGGTAAAACACAGAACCATCAAGATATTGAAATATAAAAATAGGAAATGTGTGGTTGTAACATATTGCAGTCACATATAAAGCAAAGTTAGATGCAAAGCAAGGAGAGTAATAATAGCAGCATATCCAAAAGAACAGGCAATGACACATTTTGCTGGCAAACCATGAGTGTAATGCTAAAAGTGCTATCAAACTGTCCCAAAAACATGTGTGCACATTTACCACAGAACATTCCATTTTATGCAATTGCCAGTCATGTCTACCTGGGCCCTGCACTCCCCTAGAGGTTTGTATGGGCCATGCTGGAAGGCTAACACCCCTGTTTCATTGACAATATAGGGGATTTATATTTCACAGAAATAACATTAGAAGAGTATAAAGAGAAAAACAGTTGTAACATCAGCATTTGTGATGACAGTTAATAAGGCTGTGCATCCGAAAAAGTAAAATGTCCTGACAAACATGTCTACAACATCAGTAGACTTCTAAGAAATGCATGCAAATAAAAGTAGTATATATATATATATATATATATATATATATATATATATATATATATATATATATAAACATATTTTTCTTGCTGACATTTCAGCATATTTAGTATATACCTTATTAAGATCAGTAGGCTTCTGTGCAGATAAATCCCAAAGTAATATCTTTTTTCTGTGTTATCCACATACACATGTCTACTCACCTTCAGGTCCCCTAGCTACATGGTTCCCTTTTTATAGTGAAGACCCAGGGTTGCAAGCATGGTAAAGATGCAAATGAGGTGTGAACTCATTAAAATTGTTGAATCCCAAATACTTGGCTTTGTGTACCAGATGTAAACATAGTGCAGGGACTCCCTCAATGTTTGTTTTTAATTGATTGCAATGATGAACGATTACTAGTAGGGAAAAAGAAAAAGGAAGAAGAGCAATTCAGACTCCACTGCCTCCAGTGGGTGTGTCAGTCAGGTTAGAATTACAAAGTGTAGAAACAGTTGTATCAATGTTTGAAATATAAGCAGCACATCATTCACAGTTTCTGTTAAATAACATCCAACCCTCCCTTCTTTTGTTGACAACTGTATATTATTGCCATTTAATATCTTGACACATTTTTAAGGATCATGATACAGAATGTTAGTGACTGCATGTCTCAGATTACTGGTCAGATATGGCAAGAATGAGCAACAAGATAAGGCAGAGCTACACTTTTGCAAGCAATAGTCATAAATGGTTCTGTGATCACTCAGTGCACTACATCTGAATTTAATACATGTGCAAATAACTGTCATATGGCTTGCTACTACTGTGGATGGTGTTGCATTTGGTTGTATGCAGATATATTTCAGTTTCTTGCTGCAAAGCTGTTTGTGTGGAAAACAGGGACAAGACACCTTTATTGTGTTCTGAAGATTCAATGGAGTGAGAGTTCAAACCCAGACATATGTAAAAATATTTCATGTGCACCAACAAAGATTTTGTAGTGTTTATTTCACAGATTGCTTTTCTTCATTTCAACTATTTTCCCATTTTTAATTAGCAGTGTTTGCACAGTGCACCACTTAGTGCAAACAAGGGAAACAGAGAACTAATGAATGTCAGGTTTAGCTTTGCTTATTTCATTTGCACTGCGCTTACCAGTGTGCAAACCAGGACAAGTGGCACACAAAGGAAGCAAACAGCTGCAAACAGGGCATCTGCAAAAGTGTAAAGGTAAAAAGAGTACATTGTAGCAATTTTTACTTTCCATCTTGCAATTCCAAGAAATGATGTTGTGCAGCAGTTAGCAAGGTTCTCCAACACCTGTAGCCACTGAACACCAGCAAACAAGATCAGACAGTCAATAATTGAAAATGGATACATTCAAGTAATTCTGTTGGGCACTGCACAAACACACTAAGTGGCACTGGATGCTGGTTAACACACAGAACTTAAGAAATGACTAGGAAATTATGGAACTGTTATGTAACTACTCTTGTGACAGCAGGTGCAACTGCAGCATTGTATGCAGATGGTCATGGGTTCTAATGCAGGTAGTACAATATATTTTTTAAAGTTGTGACAGTCCAGTTTATAACAATGAACAGAAAAATATACAAGTGTTATTTCAGCATTTGTGTGGCAATAGTTGTAATGTCTAGGGCTATCATGTACATGGTCTTGAGTTCTACTATAGGACATTCCAGACATTTTTACTGTTGTTCCATTTCCCCTTATATTAAATATCACTTATAACATGTTAGATAGTGGAGCTTATATGAATTACATTTATGAGTGATAAGACACACTTATTGTATTTTCAGATGTATGTCTGAGGGTATACTGTCTACTATATTTCTGTAAGTATAATTCTGCTATCTGGACCTGGATGGACTTAAATAAGACACACATAATCTATATACAAGAGCATTGTCAAGCCACACACATACAGGGTTAACATCTCATATTGTCAGCTGTATTTATGAATGCTTTCTGATTATGTCTGGGCAGCACTTATTCTGTGGCAAAGATGGAAAATCACCACTGTGGAAGAAAATGTTTTGTCTCTTAGGCATAGGATTGAATCCCATACTTTAAAAAATCAATATTATTAATGTATAAAGCCAAAACAAAAATGTGTCAGGTTATGAAATTTATGCTCCAATTGCATGACCACAAAGTTAACTCACCTAACAGTTACTTTCCAATTTTAAAAATGTATTTCCAACCTACAGCAGTGAACATTCCTCAATCTACTGTCAGGTATCAGATTAATCTTACATTTTCAAAAAAATTTGCTTTCCTCCCTGCTTGTCACTGTTGCTCACCACTTAACATCATGCAAACATGGTTGGCATTGTTTGTCAGGTTTGAGCATTACCAGTAAATGCAATAAAAGGAATTGGTGGGAAATCATTAGTTGCCATTGCTCTACATTTGGCATTAGACCTGTCTGGCATTGAATGGGAAGGTGCCTAGCTTAGGGTGCAGATGTGGGGTGTTCAAAAGTCCAGGATAATTTTTCGACTCCTGGTAAAGTGCCACAGCCAAAGGCTTCTGGGTGGGGACTATTTTTGCTCCCAGTACAAGTCTGAGGCTTAGAGTAGTTTGGTTAAGGCTGTATGCGGTGCGAATGGCATCACACACACTGGAGAATAGTGTAGCCACCACGTCAGTGACCTATAAATGTGCAAGTTGGATATCCTCAACCAGCTGACTGAATTTCAAACTGGTGACATCCCATCATTGTGTAAGTATGGTAATAAAGAGAATTTTTAATACATCTAAAGCTAAATATAGGCAGGACTTTTATGCATAATCCACTTCTGTTCTTTTCATTGCCTTTCATAACTAATGCCAACATAGACTTGAATCGTCAGGCTCATGCTGTCTGTCTGGAGAGACTGAGGAAAGCAAGCGGTGTGTATGCAGTACAACCAAATTATTATTGTAGGTTTAATGATAGATTTTTGGCATTCTATATAGTACTAGCAAAGTTAGCATACCTATCCTAACTGTAAAAGCAAGTATGCATGCATAAGGCTGTAACACAAACTAAATTTAGGAGTCAAGTGTAAGACTGTAGTCAAAGGTCTTGGGCTCAAATACCAGAAGCATAAGTTATACAATAATGCATTTCCTTCATAATATTACATAAATAATATTCTATAAAAGTGTGATAAATGCCCTGCTGTTAACTGCAATCAGTATACTTGGACCAGTATATGTGCAATATATGCACACTGCAAGGATTACTTTAAGCAATCCATAACTATAGTTTGTAGTTGATAGGACGTATACTTAAATATAATAGTTCAGATAAAATAGTTGTATAATTGTTATAGTGAATTGTATGTCACATATGATGGTGCTAATTTCACCTCTTTGTTTCTCTCACCCTAACCTTTATCTCTTTTTTTATTTTCTGTTATGTGTCACCAAAATGTCTCTATGCCATTCATCTATAACAAATCACTAAATGATTCACAATACAACAAGGTAGGCCAGTCCCAGTGCTTCAGCCTGCCCCTGCTCCACAGACTATGGCATTGATGCCCAGCACATCTGGAACTCAGATTGGCAGCACTGCCTCTGCTGCCCCTGCAGTACATGTGTCCTCAGGTAGCACTACCCTCACAGCTGGTGCTGTGGTACCCTCTGGGAGTAATGGCAGAGGTGGTGATCTCATTATTCACCAGGAGATGCATGGGTTGGAGTGTAGGTTTGGGCACTGCACCATTGGTGTATGCCTATGCAGGATGGCTACGCTGCTCTCCCTCATGGTACATAGGAAGGGAAGATGTCAAGCACTCCAGTACCCAATGTAGTAAGAGGACAGTGATGACAGTCCTGTGAGTTTGGACTAAATTCTCACTGTCTCCATGTTAGGTGGTCATGAGCTTGCATTATCCCCTCCCTTACCTCAATCATGGTGTCCCCCAACTTTTTGTGTCCCTCACTGTCCCTGTGTCTTGTTTGTCTGGCATGTTTGTTTGCATTTGCTTCCTCAACTACCCAACTTACCTGACTCAGAAATGCCAAAGTCCCTTACCCAGTGTTCCTCTCTTACTGGATTAAAAAAAATGGGCACATGTCCCACAAAAGAAAACTATCATCCCATACAAAGCTCCCATTTCACATACATCTCTTCATGACCCACTTAATTTGGTACAATTGGCTAAATAACATGATTGCATTGTTGTCACCCCACTTTGTGGAAGTGACCAAATTCAGCTAATGTTCTGTACATATTTTTCAGTTTATACTGAAAAATAAATGGATAGCTATGGTCCTTTCCTACCTCATTCCTGTATTTCTTTCCCTTGTTCTTCTCCCTGCTTTCTCCCGATTTCACCACTTTCCTATCCACCCCATTTTTTAGCACATGTAATCTGGTCAAAAAAGAGAATCACATACAACACACATAAGAACCAAAAAAAAAGCAACAGAGTCCTTCACTTTTTGGCCTCTATGTTTGTGTACAGTTTGGCATCACACACCAATGCCAAGTGATGTTGAGCTGCTCTACAATGCTGCAGTTACCTCCTTGCACTGCTGCTTAACCCTCCTGCACTAGGTCAACACACAGTAACACATGCTGAATGTGCTATAAAGAATAATGTCATTGCATTATCACTTTTTATTTAAAAGTATTAGATATACCCGGATTTGAACCCAGTATCATATGGGCTCAAAAATAAATATGTCACTATATTTACACCTACTGCCACTGAGTTAGCTAAGCAGGAGATGTGTTTCATACACTCAATGTTAACTCTCAGAATTTTAGCAATGAGTCCCAAATTTACACACTGTTTAACTATACAGAAAAAGAGAAAGTAGTGGAAATGTGTCTCTTGCATGTGATAAACACTTTGTCGACCTTTGCACAAATCTGCTGTTTACCACTGCACTATGCAAAGTCAATATTAGCATGTATTAGTTTTGTTTATTGTCCATTTAGTGTTTGTGACATGAAACTACATATGGAAACATAACAAAATAAAGGCCCTATCTAAGAATATGTCAGATATTAACAAGGCAGCCATGTGTTACCTCCCCCAATACACAGCAACCCTGGTCTCTCAGTAGTTGTTAGCTAATATATCAACTACACTACATACATTAATAACAAGTAGTGGTAATATACCATGCACATTGATCTGACAACTTACAGAGCTAGAACTATCTTCACAGTTGAACATGCCTGCACATCCATTTCAGGCAGGCCTCCCAACTTATGATATCTAACATCCAGTGCTAATGTCATCCACTATAAGTTACCCCGCAGCATTGTAAAAGTAAGACTTATGCAGTGGCACTTGCGTAATGAACTGAGTTCTGTAGTCTGTTTGCTTACATAGGTAGGGGTTCTGTTCTCACTGCAGTCAACTAATGTGTGTGTGTGTGTGTGTGTGTGTGTGTGTGTGTGTGTGTGTGTGTGTGTGTGTGTGTGCGTGTGTGTATGTGTGTGTGTGAAAAGCATATATGTGTATTCTACAGTTACAACTCCAATTCCATGGATTGACAGTATTTTGACACTTGCACATGACTGCACATTCATTTCATACAGGCTTCCCAACATCTTCTCTCCATCATCTGCTGCTGATGTAATCCATTATAAGTTCACCTGCAGCCTTGTAAATGTCAGACATATGTCATGGCACTTGTGTAAAGTACTGAGCTCCGTAATCAGTGCACTGCTCTATAGTCAATATACTTAGGTAGGTAGTGGTTCATTTCTCACTGCAGCCAACTGGGGTATGTGTGCATGTTTGTGGATCTATGCACTTGCTTGACATTAGAGAGATAGTCTTTCACACCAGCATATGGGACACTGCTATTGCTATAGCCTCCTCAGCACACACTGTTGATGTCATTATCTATAAAGTGTTGTCTGAGACTTTGCAAATCAGACTTGAGCTGTGACAATTGCTTTAAATACAGAATTCAGTAGTCATTGTACTTAGATAGCTAGAGGGTTCTGTTCTCACTGCAGTCAACTGGGGTGTGGATGTGTTTGTGCACTTGTTTGACATTAGAGAGAACCCTTTACACCAGCATGTGGGACACTGCTATTACCATATTTTCCTCAGCAGACACTGTCATATATTTGATTTATGGATGTGCAGTATTAATGAGGGCAGGGTCAGAGACTTGCCTGGAGACCAGACAGGGGTCACCTCTTCCTATATGATACAGATTACAGTCACATGGTTTTCAGTCTATCCATATACATCATGGCATGGTTTGCAGGCCCTGCATTTACTTGGTGAGAAATTCCTGTGGTCTCTCCAACTGCTGCAGGTGTCTGGTGAGGTACATGTAAATGGGAGCATTATACTCTATTAGTGTTCTTATGAGGTTCAAGTACAGTTCTGTTATCTAATCCTCAGATCTGAATACAATAGCATGACATATGATGTGCACAACTTAGCCTTTCCATAACACTGTGGGCAATTGGTGGTCGAATTTCAGATTGCTATCTATGTGTCTTCCCAGGACTTACACCACTAGATTTCAGCATGGTGGGGGGGGGGGGGCTGTTGTCACTGCTGTAATTAGCAGGGAATTCCAATTTGCAGAAGGCCAAAATAAAGACACGTTTGCATTTATTTGTATACTGTGTGGCTTTGTTGCCAATTACTTGTTTATGTTAGCCCCTCCTGTAGTACTTTGTCATCATTGGTGGACAAAGGGATTGCACCCAATATGCAGTATCAGCGAACTTTGTAAGCCAAAAGCCATATACTTTAGCCTGAATTGTCAAGAAATAGATTTCAAACTGTAAAGGGTCAAGCACAGATCACTGGGGAGTGAGCCAAGTACAAATCACTGGGGTATACCAGTTGTGACAGCTCTACTGGGTTCAGGTTGATTCACCAACCTTCACAGTATGGGTTCTGTCAATGAACCAGCTGGTTACCCCTCTAATGACATAAGTGTTAATCCACAGCCGGGAGAGTTTTTCAATGATAACTGAGTGGATGATTATGTCAAAACCCTATGCCAGATCAAGATAGGTAGTGTGTTCTGTCTTACCTTCATCCAAGCCTATCACACAGAATCAATGGGCTTTGAAATCATCAGAGATCATCTATGGCATGACTCAGCACATATACCTTCCTGACACAGTTGAATACACACTTTAACACACCCTCCACATGGACTATTTTGATGTAGAAGGGTGTACATCAACGTGTGTATCCATATGAGTTTTGTGGGACAGCACCTGATGTATGCATGTACAAATACGTTCTGACTCTCTTCATCTGTAAGGTAGACCAACATGCTGTCACGGACCTTTTTGTAAATGGACACGAGTAATATCCTGGCTGTGTGCAATGAACCTGTGTCAGTTGTTAGTGCTACTTCATGTCTGCTACATCTGACAGATGGTCGCAAAGAGGTCATCGAGGGCATGCATGATGAATACACTACCATCCTGTTGAACTTGACCAGGCCAAGGCATTTGACACAAATCCACACTGATGTATTCAATCAACACTGACAGATGTGGCCATTAAAAGCTGTATCTCCAAGTAGGTAGACCAGCAGATCACATACATGGCATCCAAATATGTTAAAATGTGTGATGTGACCTATATCTCAGGTCCAGTGACCATGTCTATACATCAGGGCTGTCTGCTAGGCCCTTTCCTGTCCATTATTTAAGTCACAGATGTCACAAATGACATACACATCCTGAAGAACTACAGATTGTGGGCAATCATTGACTCCAACTGTTGATATTAGTATAATATAGACAGTATCAACACACACCTAAGATTGCTGTCACAGCCATGACAACACATGAGATGAAACAAAAACATAGGGGAATTTGTTACATCATGAAAACAAATGCACAACCCAAAGATAATGTAGACATCACACCCTATAAGCAGATCAAATGGTATGTGACATATGTCCTTGGGTAGATGATGCATAGAATGTCCACTAGCATGTGGCCACAGTGCTAACTAAGGCCTTGTATGTAACACAACTGAGTATGTGAAGGACATCCACGCTAAAAGCCATAATGCCGCCATAGTTCACAGCCTTCATCACACCAATAACTGAGTACAATGCATCCTTCTTCATGTATCTGCCTGCACATCTTCCAGTGATGTGTAACTAGAGTGTATCACCTTTGCCACAGTGAGCTGTCACACATCTTATTGGCCATACCTAGGTATTCTTTTGTTGCATAGAAAATACTGCATGATGGCGTAGAAACCCCATCAAGGTGTTACACCAGATGCATGTGTGATACCCATTCTGGTGATGCACACAGTACATACATAGCTGTTTGACAACATTGATGATAATATGGGTTACATTCATGATAGTGTGGATTGTGTCATAATTATATGCCATGCACATCAGTCAGCTAGTTTGCATTGATCTAATGTCACATACAGGTATAGCAGTGTCCCTCCTAACACATCCAGCAGATGTTACAGTGTTAGGAGGGTGTGCTTGATTCCCTTCATAGATTGCTGACAACTCATAATAGTTGTACAAGTGTGTTTGTGCAGAACCATCTCTGATCACTCAGAATCACTTATGTTATGTCATAGACATGGGATTACTGGTGGTATCATCCTGACATTGTCCATGGCTGTGCGCACTTTTACTGTTGTCTATAAGCCTGTAACTGTGTCCCACTTGTTGGAGACCTCTGCTGAGTTTACACTCATTTTCAGGAAAATCAGTTTACACAGCTTTACAATATGCACCCTACCCCGATTGTATATAACATCCTTGATAGAGGTCTTCTACATTGTTCATGTAAAGAGGCTTATCTCACAGACATCTTCTCCATTGTTATGTCACCTTGTGTGACAGTCACATGATACACATTTTCACTGTGTAGTCTGTTCTGGACTGCGGTGGTGGTGCTGTGGTAGCGTTGTTGCCTCACAGTAAGACGCTGTTCGGTTCGATTCTCAGCTAGAACGTCTTCTGTGTGGAGACATGCATGAATGGGCGTACCTTCGTTGAAGGTTCTGCATCAGAGCTGGCAACTCGGTACGTAAAAATCTACTGCCAATCATTAGCGGACCGGAGTTCTGCTGTGGTGACCCCTAACTGGGAAAAGCCGAAAGACATAAACAAAATTCTATTCTGTACCATATTGATATGTGATTGATGTTCTTGCTACAGCTGTCTTCCACTGATATGCCCTCATCTGCTGTATATCAGGATGTTTCACATGTCCTCTTTCGTTGTGTTCATTCCTTCAATTCATATCTGTGTCCCTATTCAATACACACACTTCCCCTGACAATTTATTTTATGTGGCAGTCCATGTACCCTTACAGATCATTTACACAACTTTTTTACAGAATGTCTTGACTAGGATTTCACAATACTCTTCATTCTATACATTGTCCTGTACTTCATTTGGACCATATGCATAACTATATCTTAAGCAGACTGGTAATCAGTGTGGCATTCCATGCAATCCCGCTACACTACTTTGCTCTGAGGTAACCAGTTTTCCTATCCATGTTGCTTTATACAATTTCCTGGACAGCAACACTGTTGCCAGTCAGGAAACCATGCTTGTTTATGTTTAAATGCTGTTTGCAGCATGAATATGTAATTAGTGCTGAAGCTTGCTAATCATTATCTCACAAACAAACTCTGTGAGAAGTCTACACGAAGTTTATTGAATCCCAGGGAAAGACAGATTCTTTTAAATTATGTTATAAACTGCATCTATTGTATCATTCTAATGAAAATAGTCCTGCGTATCAAAATAGCAATGACATTTCTCAAAATGGTGATATAACTGATGAAGAATATTTGTTTTGTGATGGTTAAAATGTTGATTCTTATTAGTGTATCATTATTTACTGTGCGCAGTTCCATGTATCATGATAATAACACAGTTTTAAAAAACAGTGGTAAAAGTGCTGAAAAATATTTCTCTTGTGAAAATATTTTTTAGGTTCATAGGTACTTACTAGGCTATTGATCTGTGAGGACCTTTAGAACCTTGTCATTCCTTCCTGTGAAGTCTTTAGCTCTTATATTTTAAGGATGAATAGCCCACATATGAGCAGAACATTTACTTATTACCTCTACCCATGAGGGATAAGGGAGCTAAAGTGGGGATGATTTTGTTGTTACACATCCTTTCATTCTATTTATACTTGATTAGTGTAACAGAAGTACTTTGCATTATTTGGAAAGGAACATAATTCAAAAGATGTGGTATTTCCTGTGATGCATATCTATTCCTCCAATTTATTTTATCTGTGTTGTAAAACAAGATTTATATCCATTGATTTAATGTGAATGCATCTATTGGTCTTGTGAATGTGAAATAGGCCTGAGATGATAGAGTCTGCTGACGCACTATACATGAGGTATAGATTGTCCCTCAGTCACCTGTATGATACCAAGAAAGTGTAACAAGGTTTTGAAATGGTCTGCATAGTTTTTATGAGTTAGGCCCTTGATTTTCTTAGAAAGAAAGCATTGCAGGCATTCAAGTTGTGTCAAATGTTTGAAAAGGAACATATCAAAGGTGGCATACCCAATGAGTGGCTTTATGAGACTGGAATACGGTGAAATAATCACAATTATAGAACAGGATGGTATACCCCTTGCAATAAGCTATGCTATAAAAGAACATTTTCTTACAATAATGCATACATGTTGATCGGACAGCTAATTGTCTGCACAGGCTCCAGGTCACAAAACTACTGGATCAATTCCTAGTGGTGATGTCAGTTTGATAGTTACAAGGGGCTTCTTGTTTGCTCAAGGGTATTATTATACTTTTTTTGGCATTCAGTGTTAGTCCAAGTCAGGGATTCCAGATTTCTAAGGGGACAGGTGGGGACTAAGGGACTGAAAAAAAGGGTCCTTCGTGCTAAGTGAAGAACAAAAAAAAAAGGTCTTTCATGCGGAATAGCAGGAAGTTCCGCATTAAACAGAAGTAGCTCTGCTTTGAGATTTTTGACTGGCTTGCATGCTGGTATATGAGACAATCAGAAATCACAAAGCAGAGGCTGCTTTGCCGGGATTTTAACAGGTAATGAAGGACTCGATAATATGCTTGAAGGTGTAGCTGAGCAGGCATGATGCATTAAAGCCATGATTGTCAATGTAGTAATGTTTACACCAGGGTTAGTTCCAATAGTGTATTGTCCATCCACGTGCCACTTGGCTGATGTGTGTAGTATTGGCAGCATGTGTTAGAGAGTGGACAGTATGTGTGGGATGTGTGTAGCACAGATCTGCAGGTGCACATTTGTTAACATGGTGGAGGTGCACTGTCTGCATGTACGTGCATAATGGACACATGGGCAGGGTGACATGCCCTGTATTACACAGTAACACTCCATAGTTTCTGTTGGTGGTCAGTAAGCATTGTACTGCACACATTTCGGAACTTGACTACACATGTGTGTATGACATGGTTTAACACTGTGCTATGGGTGATACTGTTACTATCTGTCATTGTTTTGCATTCTGGTAGTATACATAACTTCAACAGCTTGACCATAACCAATCGTTAGATGATGTCTTGACAACTGACACACAGATGTAGGACACACAGTAACATTTGGATCCTTCAGGTACTATACTATGCCAGTAACCAGTGGTATTCACCTTCACCCATTACTGAGACCACTCCTGTTTGACATATAGCTCTCTTAGGTACAAGCAATCACAGTAGGGATATGTCCGTCCACATCTGGTAATGTATACTGTGGCCTATAATGCATTCTCCAGATGACACACACATCCTCTACAAGGGTATCACACAGACAGATCCCTGTTGTCAAACCCATGCTGTAAAGCTATAAGAAAACCAAAGCATAGTCATCCACCTTTATGGAACATAGTATCCCCACAGTACCACATAGGTAGTAGCCACCAACACATGAAGAACATGTACCAATGTGAACATGCAACCAAGTGGTACATTATCTCTCCTTTGATAATCACATTTCCAAAGGTATTTTTAAATCCTTCGGTGGATCACATAAGCAATAAGGGGTCTGCATGCATATCCACAAAGGTTGCTGTACACCTATAATGAATAGCCATCATTGACATACTTTGCTGCGTTTGAACAGGTCTGACATATACCTCGGCCATAAACCCTCACTCACACAGTTCAATAGAAACCGTAATGAGTGTGTGTGACATGGATGACGTAGGCCAGAGATCACTGCAGTGGCTGGCCTTGTAACAAGAATACAGATGTGACCTAAGTTCTGGAAAGCAGCAGCACACTCCGGAAAAGATGACAGATGTGTTTTTGGAGAAAGCAGGGTTCCCACACATGCAATAATTGAGGTCACATGTACGTATATGTATTTGCCACACAGCTACCTCACATGTGCAATGCACATACTGTTGTCATACTGATATGTCATACAGTAGTAAAAGCAAAACCCACAACACATTGACCAACAGTGTCACACATATAGAGCACACACACACACACACACACACACACACACACACACACACACACACACACACACACACACACACACACACACACACACTCACCAAGTACAGGATTCAAACCCCTACCTAACTACTTCATGATAGTAGTATAAGATCCAAACAGGAGTCACCACAGGAGATAAATCAGTATACGTAGTATCTTCTTTATTGAGATAAAAAACACAAGCGCTTTCATGTAGTTAAACTACGCTTCTTCAGGTGTATTTAAACAGTAAAACCAAGGTTCTTATATATGAAACATTTTGGCGGGCAAACCAAAAAATTAAACAATAATGGTCACTGCCTAATTCATTAATTGTATTCACATTTCATTTATTAAAGGAACAGTGTATGCAAAGCCGTTAAACACGGCTGCAAATACCAATGAAGTTAAATACTTCACTAAGCCATATCCCTATAATGCAGGGTTAACATAAAAAGATTTTTGTTATACTAAAAAACTGTCTTGAAAACCTCTTTAAAAACCACACTGACATAACGTGAAACAGAATTAGATCGTGTTCCGATCCATCATGAAACATGAGTGTAATTCCTGAGATATCCATATCTAAGACAAGTCTCAGAACGTAAAAAGCATAAAAAACATGAAAAGCACTTCAAGGATACACTACAGAAAACATCCTGTCTGTTCTAATTTAAGCTGATATATTAGAAGTCCTGTACACAGGAAAATAAAACTGAAATTGCTTCAGTAATCATGCAACCCTTAATCCTGTATAAAAGGTGGATTGCTTATGTATCAAACAAATATAAATCTGATCAAGATTAGGAATATGTACTGAATATGTACTTTTTGTGGTATTGAATACATATTTATTTCACCGGAATAATGTACTTATTCATGAGTAATACATACATTTACAATGTGCATTAGACAGGATTAATATAGAATTAAAAAACATATCATATATGAGGTTTTTGTGAATTTTTTTCTTTTTTCATTAGATAATGTACTCATTCATGAATTTTATACACACATTGTGAATGGGACAAAAAAGATAAAGTTCTAAAAAATACATTTTACTTGAATTTTTAGTTTATATATATTTTTTGTCATTCTTTGTATGCACATTTTTTTAATATATATCAAATAATATGTTTTTATACACACATATATATATATATTTTTCACATGTATTTCTTTATATACATTTTTTTATTTATGTTTTTTACATTTTTTACTTTGCTACATGCTTATTACTCTCATGCAGCGGTAGGTTAATACCAGCAATGTACCTATATAGACCTTAGGTTTACATTACATATATATGTAAATTCTGTCATGCTGTTTTAGTTTTCTACAATATATTTAAGCAATTTTCTCTCTCCTTTTTTATAATTTACCTTTTATCATATCATATTATACATGATCAAGTTGATTTAGTTTTTTCTAATATGTTTTAATATAGTTAGTTAAGTTTTAATATACTTTTGAATGATTTTCTATAACAAAATCTTTAAGTAAGATTTTGGAAAACAGTTTTAAAAGTATCTCATTAGTTTATACAAGTGCCTTATTACCATCAAGCACTTTTTGAGATGATTATTATATGTTATTGGCTGTAATCTATGCCTATTGGTTATAATATTTATGACCTTGGTAATAATAAGTGCAATCATACATCGCGTTTTATAACATTTTCTGTACCCTGCTCTGGTCTTAGTCCGACCAGTCCTCTATCTCTTGTTTTGCCTTTCGGTAGGATATATATAGTTTGTTATTCTTAACACACTATGAGGCATTAGTAGTAATAATCACACTACATAGTCTCTATGGCAGTTAGGCAGCGTTCATTTCCACCGAACTTGCTGCCTTCCACCAGTAGGCTTTTTTACGAATTTTGGCATTTAGTGCTATTTTTGATCTCTCATACTCTGCACCATTAAAGCGAAACTTATCATAAGATATACTATACATGTAGGCATTTTGTTTTCATTTTTATGTTTACTTAGTATTTTGAATAGTATGAACATAAAGACCTTTTTAACGCTATTTCATCTTAATGTTTATGCGAATGCCATTGCAACGCTTATGGTTCATACATATGGTAACAGCAATAGTCATTTAGCATTATTATATCTTTATTAGTTCGTTTTTGTCTTTATAATGGAAGTTCAGGGCAATAACTTTTATATAAGTGTTTTTTAAGTAAACATACTCTTAGGTAAGTGCTGTAACAAACGCTGGGATGTGTCGATTGGCTCTTTCGAATAGATTGACACATACTTTTTAACCCACGTCATCGGAGAATTTCTTTGACAAGTGTTACTTAGTTTTCCTAGAATGTGTGCTTGGCTAGCGCTGTTAGATCTATTAAATATTTATTTAATATTTATTTAAGCTTAAATGTAACACATTATCAGATCTTTGAGATGTTCAAAATCATTTTTTACCCTTGATCAGATTTATATTTGTTTGATACATAAGCAATCCACCTTTTATACAGGATTAAGGGTTGCATGATTACTGAAGCAATTTCAGTTTTATTTTCCTGTGTACAGGACTTCTAATATATCAGCTTAAATTAGAATAGACAGGATGTTTTCTGTAGTGTATCCTTGAAGTGCTTTTCATGTTTTTTATGCTTTTTACGTTCCAAGACTTGTCTTAGATATGGACATCTCAGGAATTACACTCGTGTTTCATGATGGATCGGAACACGATCTAATTCTGTTTCACGTTATGTCAGTGTGGTTTTTAAAGAGGTTTTCAAGACAGTTTTTTAGTATAACAAAAATCTTTTTATGTTAACCCTGCATTATAGGGATATGGCTTAGTGAAGTATTTAACTTCATTGGTATTTGCAGCCGTGTTTAACAGCTTTGCATACACTGTTCCTTTAATAAACGAAATGTGAATACAATTAATGAATTAGGCAGTGACCATTATTGTTTAATTTTTTGGTTTGCCCGCCAAAATGTTTCATATATAAGAATCTTGGTTTTACTGTTTAAATACACCTGAAGAAGCGTAGTTTAACTACGTGAAAGCGCTTGTGTTTTTTATATCAATAAAGAAGATACTACGTATACTGATTTATCTCCTGTGCCGACTCCTGTTTGGATCTTATACTACTATTTGTTCTACGTTTTTCCACGAGGAGTCTTTGCTTTCCTGCAACAGTTCGTTGGGGTTTACTTCATGATAGTAGAGGAGTATGCATTAACACAACATGCTATACACATTACTGTGAGTTCTCTTTTCCACAGGTATATTTGTAGGATGGTGACATCATCAGACTTGACCAAGATTAGTATACCACTTTTAAGGTGTTTTACTACTCTTCAAAAGGGTTGCTCCTCTCCAAGGAGATCACACACACTTGTCAAGGGGAGGATTTAAACCCCTACCTAACTGATTTATGATATTACAGGAGTATGCATTTACAGAACATGCTATACACATTACTATGAGTTCGCTTTTCCACAGGTGTATTTGTAGGATGGTGACATCATCAGACCTGACAAAGATTAGTATACCACTTTTAAGGTGTTTGAGTACTCTCCAAAAAGGTTGCTCTTCTCCAAGGAGATCACACACACTTGTCAAGTGCAGGATTCAAACCCCTACCTTCCTGTTTTCTGATAATACAGGAGTACACATTTACAGGGCACACTATACACATTACTGTGAGTTCTCTTTTCCACAGGTATATTTGTAGGATGGTGACAACATTAGACCTGACAAAGATTAGTATACCACTTTTAAGGTGTTTGAGTACTCTCCAAAAAGGTTGCTCCTCTCCAAGGAGATCACACACAAACACACTTGTCAAGTGTAGGATTAAAACCCCTACCTAACTGGTTTATGATACTACAGGTGTATGCATTTACACAACACGCTATACACATTACTGTGAGTTCTATTTTCCACAGGTATATTTGTAGGATGGTGACATCATCAGACTAGACAAAGTGGGTTACATTAGGTGACATTAGGTGGGCTACATAGAAGGAATGTCTAAACACTTTGGCCATGTGATCATCAAAGGACAGTTTACTATCTAACTGTGTCCCCAGGGCCTTAATGACTTTCTCCATACATACTGGAGTACCACCTATGTGGTAATTTGTTTGCACTTTGTTTTAGCCTAAGGGGATGACTATGCATTCTTTGGCATTCTGCTTGAGGGCATTGTTTTGACACCAGGTATCTGTCTCTGTAAGCCCCTTCTGGAGGATGTGTGTGTCAGCCGTAGAGTTGATTATGGACCACAGTTAGCAGCCATCTGCAAACCTGTTCAGCCATACTCCTCCCATGCTTGCCTGTACCTCGGAGCAGTGTCTACTGAACTGGTGGGGTCCCAGGACCAAGACCTGTGGGATGCCATTTGTGACTGGCTTAGAGTCAGACATGGCACCCGCAACTCTGAACTTGTGTGTTTGATCTGTGAGCCACCTGGCAACCCATTCTGTGACATAGCTGTTAATGTTCAAGCTTAAAAAATCTAGAAAGGTAAAGGGATAGGTATATTTAGTAGTGTTTGTCTATTAATATTTACAAGTATAATAACAATAAAATGTATTTCAAACCAATTTTATGACTCAGATAACTAATGTATCCAATTATTATTATTATTTTTATAGTAATTATTTTTATAGCTATATTTATAGTTGATAGTAAATCGGCACGTATATATGTTATGTTGTGTTTAATATTATACTATATATTATATTATATATTGTGTTATATATTATATATTATATTATATATTATATGTTGTAAATTATGTATCATATATTGTTAATTAGCATTGTTAGATTAAAGGTATAGTTTTTAAAAAAACTAAAAAAACTTAAAAATTTTTAAAGTTATACTGTGGCTTGCCAGGTAGGATATATTGAACATTGAATATTGAATATTGAATGTTGATTTAGGTCTTGAATGTATAACAATTAGGTTAGGTTATAAACAGTTAGATCAATAAAATAATAATAAAATATAAAGGTAATATTTACAGACTGATAGCCCCCCCTTGTCAGTCGCATGATAAGCAGAATGTTTTAAATGTTTTAAATGTTTTAAATGTCCTAAATGTTTTAAATGATTAAAATGTTGCCTAAAATGTTTTAAAATGCAAAAATGTGAAATTCAAATGTGACAGTTTATACTTGTGAGGCTCATAAGAGTGAAACTTTATGAGTTTAGAAAATTAACAATGAATTATACTGTTTTTATAATTCAATTTTACTAAACGGATGTTTAGTGTTTATTTGTAAGTAGCAAGTATAGAATTTCTAGTTAAATAGATTATAGACACTGGTCTTAAGAAAGGGTTAAAAGTTTTATAATTAATTGATTAATATTTAATTGCCCATGAATTTACTATTTAAATGCATGAATGAAACTAGTAATTTGTCTTCTGAGGAAGTTGCGATACCTAGAGGCGAAGAAAAGTGTATGAGTTACTGCACGCTTAAAGACTGTTCTATTTGTGGACTGAAATAAAGTGGCTGTCATTGGATCATTTTCGTTTGTTCGGTGCATCTATTTCTAATGTTCAAGCTGGTAAGCGTGTCCATGATGACAGAGTGGGGAATGGTGCAAAAAGTCCTTAGTGAGGTCCAGGTGGGCTGTGTGGACTACTTTCACCTCTATGTATGTCCTTGGTAACTGTTTTAAATAAGTCAAATATGTTTAGAAGGCAGGATCTGCCTTTAACAAGGTGTGGTTGTGTAGAGTCCAATGTCTGGAGGTCCCCAATGTCTCTTTTTATGGGTTCCATGACAATTTGCTCAATAGCTTTGTAGACCAGGCTGAGTAGACATATAGGGCAATGGTTTCCAGGTTCTGTTGTGGCACTCCCTTTGTGGAGCTGGATGACTGTTAGTGTATGCCATTCTTTGGGTACATAGCCTGTGGTACGATTGAGTCTGGGTAGAGAATGTAGGTGAGGGTGTAGTCCCTTTTGGGCCTAGTGTAAGATGCAGCCTAGGACACCATCCAGTCCCATTGCTGCTGTGTTCTTGGCTTTGGAGAGGGCTGTCTTTACCTTCATGTCCATGGAGTCTGGGGTTCTCCATCCTTCTGGGATGGACACAGGCCCTTTTGGGGGTGATGGGGGGAAGTTTACACTGAACTTGTCCCCCAGGATGTAGGCAATGAAAGTTGGTTTGGTGTATTTCTTGCCATTTGTCAGTAGCTGACAGCATATTTGGAAGTTGACACCTACATGTCTGGTATAGCTACCGAAGGCTTTGTGGTTGTTATTCTTACACTCCTTGGCAATTTGTCTTTAGAAACTGTCCTTGAATTATTTTATGAGCGATCATTGTTTCTTCCTAATAATGATCAGTGATGCCTTTCCTTTAATGAAGTTGGCTTTATCAGGTGTTAGTTTCCTCCTTCTATTGTCTAGCTTATTTATGGGCAATGACCACCAGATTGTTTTCTTATTTTTGGAGGAGTGCATCTTGGTTCTATTTGTTATGTCTTGATCCATGCATCCCTGTAGATGCTCATAGGATGTACTTGTAAATGATTCGGCAGATTGTATACCATTATCCTATAGCAAGAGGGCTTTGGAACTTTCCACTTTGGTCTTGGGAAGTGTGCAGCTTGCTTTTGAAAATGTCTTCACAGTGGTTTCATTGACTGGGTGGGGGGGGGGGTGGGATGTGGATGTCCATTGTGATTACTTTATGATCTGATATTACCAGTGAGGGGTTTATCTCTGTTGTGGAAAACTGGTACCCCATGTTGGTGATGATCATGTCCAGTATGATGTCACCTCTATTGGGCATGGTGACCAGCTGTTCCAGGGTGTTACAGTTTTTAAACTCTAGGAAACATTGGCCAAAGGACGTTGTACATGAGTAATTCTCCCACTCAATGTTTGGGTAGTTGTAATCACCTCATATAATGGTGTTTGATAGAACATCTATATTTTCACTGTTCTCAGGAACACTGAGTGAGGTTCCTGAGACAAGGTAGGTGATTTGTAGCAGGCTACAATCTGATGAGCAGCTTTGCCCAATGTTAGCTGCACTTGCCTGGTCTCCAAGGCCTCATGCTGTGCCACTAACCTGAAGGTGTGGTTATCCATAAGGTAAATGGGTGCACACCTTCCTTTTGTATTTCACTCATGGTTTTGGGTCCAAAGGTCAGAGGGATTGTAAGTGTTTTACGTGGAGCATCTCCAAGAGCTCTGTGTTTGACATAACTTTGTATGTTAGGCAGTGAGCACATCTGAGTAGGCGATATGCAAGGGAGTACAGATGGAGCATTTTGAGATGGTCTGTGTATGGCATGTATTTCAGGCTGCTAATGCTCTTTGAGAGGTATTGTTGCAGGCTTTCCAGTTGTTGTAGTTGTCTTATGAGGTACATAGCAAAAGTGGCGTTGTACTCTATTATAGATCTAGTGAGTGATGAGAAGTGGGGAACAATGTCCTCTTCTATTCTGCATGAGACACATTTTGTGATGAGGTGTGTCACATAGCAGGGTTTCCTGACTACTGTGGGGATGTGATTATCACAGGTGTGCCCACTGTTCACCTGTGACCCAAGGTCTCTTGTCACACTACCGCCTATGTTGTAGTTCTTGGCTACAGAGTTTTTAACAAAGGGGATGACAGTGCACCTTTTGGCACTGAGCTAGAGCCCATGGCTTTGACAACAGCCATCTGTCTCAGTGAGGCCCTTTTGTAGGATGTCCACATCTTTAGTGTTTACAATTATGGCTCCTAGTTTGCAGTCCTCTGGAAACTTCAGTAGCCACAGACCTTCCATGTTAAAGTTTACTTCAGGGAAGTAGATACTAAACAGGACAAGCCACAGGACTGGACCCTGTGGTACTGCTCTCATCACTGGTCCAACGTCATACTTGGAGTCTGCTACTTTCACAGTGTGTGTTCTGTCAGTAAGCCTGTTGGCAACCCATCTTGTGACATAGCAATTTATACCTAATTTAGTGGGTTTATCTATATTTCCAGAGTGTGGGGTGGTGTTGTAAGCCGTGGCAGGATCTACATAGGCTGTGCAAACCACCTTACCCTTGTCTACGGTTTTGGTGACTGCTTCAATGTCATCTATCAGGTTTAGGAGACATGATCTGCATTTTACAAACCCAACATGGTTGTGGTGCAGGGTTTGGGGATTACCAATGTCATTTTTTATATGTTGTATGATGATACATTCCATGGCCTTGAAGAGCAGGCTTATCAGGCTAATGGGGCGCTAGTTCCTAGGGTCCGTGGTGTCTCCACACTTGTGTAGTAGGATAACCATCACTGTGCACCATTCAGCAGGCACAAAGCATGAGTGTGGTGCCTGTTTGTTCTGTGGTTTGTGTGGAACACAGCCTGTGAAGTTATCTGGTCACATGGCTGCTGTGATACTGGCTTTGGAGAGTGTTATTTACCTGTGCAGCCATGATGACAGCAACTTTGCAGTCTTCCATTATAGAGATGTGCTCTTTCATGGGTGAGGGGGGGTGGTAAAGTTAACACTGATCCTATCTGCCAGGATGTTGGCAATATCAGTTGGGTCTGTATATTTAGTGCCATTGAGCTGTAATTCAGAACAGATCTGAGTGTAGCCATGACATGGACCTGTCTGTTGGGCAGAGATCTCCCGAGTAGACAGTATGCAACAGAGTACAGATTGGGTTACATTCAGTCTTGTTGCATGGGGCAACTGTTTGAGGCCAGTAAGTCTCTTGTTGGGGTACTTCAGTGGTCTTTATGGCTGCTGAACGTGCCTAGTCAGATTCATTGCAAGTGTGTTGTGGTACTCAGTGACTGGTCTGATTACTGATGAGTAGTGGGAACCTCATTTGACCTACATGTACAGACCTTGGCAGTTTGTGTGAACACATAGCATGATATTCTGACAACTTTGTGAATGTGTTTCTGGAAGTAGAGATGTCTATCTACATTTGTCCATAGATCCCTTATTATCACCTCCGTATTTAGCATAAGTGTGTGAGCATGCCCAGTATGACCATTCAGTATGTTGTTGCCTGACATTTGCTTTGTTTATTTAAGTGTGTGAGCATGCCCAGTATGACCTTTCAGTGTGATGCTGAATGAAATCCACTACATTTGTTGGAGTGTGTGAGCACGCCCGGTATAGACATTTATACTATATGTGTATGGAAAATCAAGTTTTATTTTTACACCAGAACTCACCTTTGTGTCATAGATCAACAGGGATCATGCTGTCCTGCAGGGCTTCCATGAGACACTTTGCATGAACTTATCAACATTTCTACATACAGGGGGGGGGGGCAGCTATTCTTTGTACATTTCTACCCAGGGGCACACCTGATTGTTACTGTGGGTGTACATAGGATGAGGGGTTCACCTGACACTTATACACATTTGCTATGCCTGCACTGCTATGCATTGTACACCATTTCAGTCTGTACTGTTGCCTATTGTACTGGCTTGAGGCATACTACTGTACTACATTTCTTAGCATCCAATGACACGTACATTAGATTGCAACTTCATAGCCTACACAACCCACATCACACCGCCTGGCCTGATGTTCTCTGTTTGCATAGCCCTGTGGGGGAGGTTACCCATATGTCTCTTTAGGGGCATGTTACAGCATTTCTTTGTGTTTGCATTAGTGTACAATTGCCCTGCTGTGTCTGTGCTACTGAAATGCTATCATGGCTTAGTGGTTCAGTACTGTAACTATAGTGCACAGTATCCTGGGTTCTAGCCCTGTCACTGCCTTTATTTTCATACTGGGCAGACCAGACTGCTTAAGGGACAGTAAAGCTAATATGAGCATGTTTACCTGACTTTGCTCAACTTTGCCCGGCCTTACCCAACACTGCTTGCCGTTGCTGACATTGTGCTAGTTAGCATGGGCAATTTTGTTTACATATACTAAATATTGGTAAAATCTGCTTAGCACTGCTTTATATTTCTTAAAACATGGCAATCATGCCTCAGGTGGTGCTGCAGGGCTGCTTATTTCAGATGCACATACTACACTCCCTATACATGTTTGGAAACAGGTAGTGTCAAGTTAGGATCCCTTTTATTTTATGGGAGAGAAAGAGAGAGGTATAATTTCCAGGGTTCCTACTGAGCCAGTGTATGTGCTATGCGTTGCCTCTTTGCCAAGGCCAAGGCATACTGGGCATGCCTCCTTCTGCCTACTGGGGCAGGCTCAGGTTGTTCCTCCTCTGAGTCACGCTGTGCCTGTGCAGGCCTTGGCAATGATGGGGGGCTGGTGGCCCTGCCCCATGCTGTTCCTGCTGCAGCTGTTTTTGCAGCATCATATTGTGTAGCATGGCACATGCCATGACAATTTAGGTACATGTAGTTGGTGAGTACTGCAAGGCTCCACCAGATGTGTCCATTCACCAGAACTGTGACTTGAGCATCCCAAACACACGCTCGATTACATTTCATGTTTGTGCATGTGCCTCATTATGGAGTTCTTGTTCAGGTGTGTATGCATTTCTGATGGATGTCATCAACCACGGCTCCATTGCGTATCCAGCATCCCCCACTAGGTGACCATAAGGGATGTCCCCACTGGCAAATGTTTGGTACAGCTGCATCAGATACCAGATATGGGAATCGTGATAGCTTCCAGGAAAGCCAGCACACACATTCAGTATTATGCCCTGGGCATCGCACATGACCTGGCATTTGATGGAGTGGAAGCCCTTGCGGTTGATGTAGGCCCTACCCTGCTCACCGGCTGGTGCTTTGATGTGTATGTGTGTGCAGTCAATTGCACCCACTACCTCAGGGTATTCCGCTATTTGCTGGAAGAGATGCATATTGCTGGCCAGTACCTCATGGGAATTGGGGAATTATACATGATTACCGACATGTGCTGACATGACATTCAGGAACTGGTGCAGTACCCTAGATGCTGATGCCTGTGACATCCTCATCATATCACCAGTTGGTCTCTGGAAGGTACCTGTTGCTAGTGTTATTAGGCCAAAACTTACCTTGGTTTCCCCTCTGTTGGTTCTGTGTGTGAGGCATGGCCTGCACAGCAAAACAATTTGCTGCAGGAGGTCTCTGTCCACTCTATAGCACTCCACTATCTCCAGCTCATGTAGCCCCTGGTAGGTTACCCTGGGACTGTACACTCTTCTCTGTCTCCTCACTGTGGGCTGCTCAGCAGCATTCACAATGGCCCCACCCTCAGCATCTTTTACATGTTGCCTTATAATAGCAATGGCAGCCCCAAACATTTTTTGTGTCAGTTAAACTTTTTAAGTTTTCACTTCTCTTTGTAGACTGCAGTGTTGCAGTGTTTCTGAGAAAAACATGGGGGAATGTTGTTTGTAGAGTTTTAAGTGCTGGGTTGGGCTGGTGTATTGCCTGTGTAATTGGCTGATTCTGATTGATTTCACCTGGCAGCTCTGCTAGTTCTCCTTGGTTAACTTCCTACTACTTCTTTTCCTTCTTTTTCCCTTTCTTTTTCCACAGGGGGCAGCGATGCGGAAACAAGCGCAAATACGTACACACGAGTGCACACGCGCGCACACAGGCTTAGACAGCCTTACACAGGCTTACACGGGCGCACACACACGCACACAGGTTTAGGTGGGTTTACAGGCATGCACACGTGCGCACACAGTGTATGCATCTTTGGAAGAAACTTTAGTGATATCCACGGCATACACCTTTGGTTTCTGGGTTTCAGTTAAGACAACTGTAGACACACCTCTTCCAGTCCTGAGTAACTTACAGCAAACACATGCCACTCTGCTCCAATAAGCTTACAGTCTTTGATACATACCCCCTCATGATGTCACCTATTGTCTACTCTGTTACTCCCCTAATCCTACTCTTACACTCTAAGGACATGGTTCACATGGCAGGGAAAATTGGGATTCACTATCCTTATCCTCATTTGCATAGGATTGCCTAGTAATGCTTGGTTACATCTCTCAGACCGAGCTTCCCCCCTTAGCAACCACTACTCAGTAGCCATGTTGTCTTCAGCCTGCCATTCACCTGCATGGTAGAGGAATATTTTTATTAAAATGCCTATTTTTGGCTTTTATTTTTGTTTTTTGCTGTTTTTTAGAGCGCCACACGTTTGCGTGGCACTGCGCTACGCTTAAACATCGGAGATCGGGGAAAAGAAAATTATTTTTTATTATTTTGCAACAGATACAAATGCCAATGGCCTTATATTTGGCCATTGGCATGCTTCCTCAACTGGATGCATCCTTTATTTGGAGATGTCATAGCTCCATTTTGCTATTTGCAACCAACGGAGTACATTTCTGCAAATAACACTACTCTTACTCGGACAGGTTAGTGTTTCCTGGATCGCAAATTTACCTCATTTGCATAGCTTTCATCAGCAAATGAGGTAATTTGCATAACATAACACTGTCCGTGCAAGGGTAGTTTTAGGAGCTCTCATGCATGCCCCTGCCGGCTGTTCCTGGATCGCTCGGCAGACATATTGGCTGTCTGGAATCTTACTCTACTCTTAGACTCTGTGCAAGCCTTTGTGAATCTGGCCCTATGTTTAATGAGATGTGATGAGTTATTGTTCAACAAATTGTGGGATCATTCCTTGATTTTAGGTACATTGAAAAAAATGGCATTGGCATAAATGGAGGGATTATGCACCTGAATAATTTACAATTGTTTTTATTGTTTTTCCTTTATGTTTTATGTCTGCATGGTATCTTATGTTTTATATATTTTGCTTTACAGTAAAATACCCCTACTCTTTTTGATAAGGCCAGGAGATCTATTACATTCACCTGAGCTGCCGTAAGCTTTGAAAGATGGTGTCTCATTTTAATGTGTCATCTAAATGAAGGCAGTCCCAGAAGAGCAGCACCCCCCCCCACCACCCCCACCCCCAGACACACTTATGCTGCACAGCAGTATCAACATTGGAATATTAGTCATTTTCTTGGTCTGAGACTAGAATTCAAAGCATTCTGATAAGCCAGCACCAAAGACAAGTGGGTTACCCACCAGCAGTCCTTCCCAATGATTTTCAGTAAGTTTTTATTATATATTTTGTGAACAGACAGTCATTTTTTTTCTACAATGAAAACCTTAATCCTTAATGGCAGCATATCAGTATTTGTTGTAGGAAATATTAGCAAATTCATGCTAAGTAACTAAAGTCATAAAAACGTAATTTTGCAGAGATTTTGATAAACCGTAATTTTTATTTTAATTCTGAAATGACAGTTGAATCTGGAGTCTATCAGCACTTGCAATTTACTTTCTTTTTCTTCTAACAAATATTATCCAAATTAAAACATAATGCAAGATAATGATTTTCTTTCTAGTAATATGCTATAAATTTGCTTCAAAATCATCATTAAACAGCACATCAAGGAACATATTGCCTGGTATTTGTCCTATGTGCTTGATATTTTAGTATGTCAGTAAGGCAGTTTATTTACTTTGAGAAGCTTCTAATCAAGAATGAAATAATTGTGTCCGAGTACAATGAGTTAAAGATGACTTTCAGGGCTAGACTTCAGATATACAGCAAAACTTTTCTTTATTTAATGGATGTTATATTTCTTTAAAACAGACATATGACAACCCAGTTTTTGATTGAAGAAATGATTTGTAGCTTTTAATTGTGTCTTTTTGGGGGAATTAGTATTATAATATATATTTTCAGTAAAAATCTAAAACGGTGTCCTTCTTTTGTAAGCACACTATGCTTTGTTATCACAAGATCACGTCATGCTTTTTCTAATAAAAATAGACACTAAATGCGCTATAGACTATAGTGTTTTAACAGGAAGTGCACCAGTAAGTGGTACTGGGAAACTATATTCAAGAAAAGGCTTTCATTACTACTGGGTGTGTCCTGGATTAGGAACTTTTACTAAGCAAACAACAGAGATTCTCACTTTGCTTATAAACAATTGGCTTATTATTTGGCATTAAACCACTACAGGGTGAAGAAAACTTGCATTCTCTAATGATGGTCACTTTTCACTAAATCCTGAGTCCCTCACTAGGGTGAGAACAGATTAGAGATAAAGATGTGCGGCTAAGGACAGATGGATAGATCTGCTTGATATTTTAGTAGGGTTCCCTGCTCTTTGCTGAACCCTGCTCTAATAAAATAGAACTTGTCAAACTAATTTAATTAACTCTTGTGTTTCATCAACAAAGGCATTTCTGAGTGGATGGCAAACATTGGGAGAAAAAAGATGACAGCATTTGAAATGACGTGAGGGATTGCAGTGTGCATTCCCCTGCATTGATGTTGCATTGTTTTTTATTTGTTAAAGGTGACAATGCATGAGCTTGACTGCTTTTTTTCCCCTAGTAGAAGATGTTTTCTGAAATGAATGCTCAATGCTTAACCATATATCCTTTGTTATATACCTCATCCGTTAAATAACAGACCACAATGGTCCATTTGCGTCAATGTGTGGTTGCTGCTATCTCAGTGGAATATCTGCTGGGTGACAGTTTAGTGAGTCTATGATGCATGTAGTCATCAGGTATCACATGGTCATCCAAATGGTATCCTGATAAAGATCAAGACTTATTTTAGTGTAGTGTTATTTGGTCTCACTTGGAAGAATTATTTCCCTGTCACAGTCTTTTAATACTCACTATATGAACGAATATATTGAATATAAATATATTATACATGTATGCATATTAAAATTCTTCTAATAAATGTAGGAATGTTTATATACATTTATAAACAACACATCTGTATAAAGAAGAACCTATCATGCAGTTAGCTTCTGAATATTTTGCATGTTTTCTCAGTGGCTACTATAGAATTCAATCTCCCTGGCTGTCTTGTTCTTTCATTTTCTCTCTCTTCTGCAAGGTTAAGATTATTCAGCTCTGCCTTAGCTTTTTTTCATTTCTGAACTATGCGTTTTAATTTTAATGTCTTCTCACAACACTTTTCTTGCAGGGATATGTCATCCCTTCAGTCTAGTTTACTTCATGCAGTGAACAGAGGCTGTGTGATTGACTAGTCCATCTTTTCCTCATTGAAACATAATTTGGGTCAAAAACAGCATGCTTATGGAAGGGTATTCTATTGCTGTTTTGGATTCTTAATTCATAATGATATGCTGTCTCTCCCCTTTATGTTAATGCTGTCATCTTCTCACAACTATATGCATTATTTTAAAATCATCTAGCTTAGTCACCAATTATGAGGCAGAATTACTACTTCACCTTTGCTGTCAAACATCACAAGCCCACTTAATATAACCCAAAGTCTGCTTGACATTTTGCATTCTGTAGTTCTTGCTCAGTGGATGGATAACATGTAATGTGAATAATTCCTATGTTCCTCTTCTCAGCACTGTCTAACTTACCCATCTTTGTCTGATATTTCTTTGATTTTTGTGACTTGTAATTCACTTAGCAGTTGTGAACTTACATTGAAGTATACAATACTGATAAAAACAGATGTTATAGTATCTGAACATCTTTCTATGTCAAGTTGACCTCCTCTTTTCTTTAAGTACAGGAACGAAGCACTGTGCAGAACTTAAAAATTCACATATTTTATATACATTCTCTTCCCTGTCAGCAATGGCATACTGAGATGAGCTCAAATTAGAAGGATTGTCTCAATTCTTTATACCACCAGCAGCTGCTCCATTCAACTCACATTCAAGCACATTTCATCTAAATGCATTACTAGTTTGTATGTCCTAATTCTCTCAGCAGTTTCTCTGCTGCATAGATTCCTTTTATTTTAATGTAAAGATGATCTATTTCATCTGCAGTATTGACTGCTATTATACTGTTATGCACTCAGGATTTGCTGATGTTCCGTTTGAAGATTATACATGACTATTTTGCATAATTAGGAGACACAAGAGGTTATTTCAGTGTGCTGTTTCACGAGCGTATACACTACATTTAATATTGCAATCAGAAATCTGAACTATTTGAACTATGGGTAGTATTTTATAATTTAAAATTCAGTGATGCACAAACCTGACATGAAGCTTGACCTGAAGAACATTTAAGACAACAGTTGACTAATGGACCACCCCAGAGTTTTAATGCATACATTAGCTTCTGACAGGTAATAGATTTCAAGAATCAAAGGCTCTGGAATGAAGTTATTCTGTGAGAGGGTGCAGTTGCAGTGTTACAGAGAGGACTGAGAAAGCGTATCACATGATTAATACTGCTCCTAACTCTGACCCTCTTGTAATGCATGCAGTGGTACTAACTGAAACAGACAGGTCTGAAGAAATATTAGACTTTAGCTTGTAATGGCTACTGCAGTTCCTGTTTGTCAAATGGACCATTGTGGCACTTCAGTACATGAACATAGTTACTTCCAAATAATATTAGATATTAGACTGTAATAACCTTGCGTATGAATGATGCGGCTGCCATTACAAATACTAAACAAGGAAAATAGACCACGACTTTCCAGTGATGGAAAGTGCCAAAGTTAATATAAAATGCAGCATAACAATGTAGCAAATTCTTCTAAAACATAGGCTTATTTCCTTTCAGGAAATATGTCATACATTTAACAAAATTTGTGGTGAGGTAAAAATGCAGCTGCATAGAATCATACTACACTTTGGCAGACTGGAAACAAAGAGTTTTTTTTTTTTTTTTCTCAGAGTTGCAGTCTCATTTGCTTGTTTTCATATCTTCTGTTATGTAGCCATATGCACCATCTACCTTATTCATGATGTAAATATCTCAGACTAATATATTCGTAGAATTTAGTACAAAGCAATATATTTAAAAGTAGGTTATATTAAATGTAATATGAGACTGAGTCATTTGAAAGAACTAATATTTTTATGAAATCCATAGCTTATTTCATTCAAAGTCTTTCCAGTGTAAAAAAATGTCTTGTTCTACACTTTCTCTGACATGTTGATACTTTGATTTTACTTTTATACTGCTTGCCTGCACTGTTGTTTGTTTAATCCCTTGTTAATGGCATCATGACCCTTGTATTAGAACTCTTAGGTTTTAACCTTAGGATTAAATATGGCCAGTCAGGAGTGAATCCTTACATAAACCCTACCGCTGGCAGTTATTATAGCTATAAATCTGTCATATTGATCACCTTACTTAAAGATATGTACCTGAAATCTAGATGTCATTATACCTGCACTGTACAGAGGTCTGCTGTATAGTGAAAAGTGCATCTCTTGTACCCGTTTAAAGATAAAACATGTATAATTTTAGTGTTTTTAATGTTTATTTTCATGCAGTGAATACGACTCGCTCACCTTTGTTACTTATTACAAAATCACAAACTGGAATTAGTCTTTTAAAGTGATCAGAACTGTGCAATACTGTTGGCCATGAGAACGGGGAGTGGTTCCTCTGAGTCCTGCAAATTAGATGAATGGATTTTGTATAGTCATCGGCATAAAGTCAGCAACTGAGAACAATGACCTGTTAAAGATTACATGTGTTTTCTGAAAGGGGTCAAACTCGAATGTCTCTACATATATCCTCTTACTTATTTCTACTTACTCCAACATTGAACATTCATAAAGAAAATATACACATTCCATCTATAAGCCTGTGCAGTCTCTTCATTTACCAATAAAGCATGTTCCTGACTGCTGACATTATGTCTTAAGCAAAATAAAATGCAACCCACCAGGTCATCACACAGAAATGTAGCCAATGTCAAAGTGTTATTTATCAAAGTCAAATCACCACATATAAAGTCTTGCACGGAAAGTGCCAGATGCAAGCCTAGGTGCTCTTTAGACACCTATCGTTTTTATTCCTCCCTCTCCCAAAAACCTATTCCTCCCACCTCCACAGGATCTCTGATAAGTATATTTATCACCTGCAATTAATTAGCCCATTTGTTCTATAGAGCCAGGCCACAGACATCCATGTCTAGATGAGAGCCCTAGGGTGAATTTGTTTCTGACAAGAAAGTCTTAATGGCCCAGTAGTTAGACAAGCAGTTAGAGTCATGCAGTAGGTAATGAGCTAGCTGCAGATACTATGGAGTGGCCTATACTTCCCTCTCTTATACTCTTTCAAGTTTACAATTACTACATAGTTAGAGAGAGAAACCATTCATTCTACTGATTATATCTTATGTTTCACTGGCATAGCAGTAGATTTCTTCCCCATCACAGCACAAGACATTATGGCTTTGTACACGTCAAGTAGCCAGTGTACTCAGCCATGGTTCGATGTTACCATTCCAAAAGACCAAGCTGTCTCTCTCCTCTGAGAATGAATGATTTGATGCCATCCACTTAGGCACATCACCCCCCCCCCCCCCCCAGTCAGTTCCTCAGATACCTGTGCTGCTGGTTTAATGCAGGTCACCTGGACTATAGTTTGCACTTCATCCCTTTATGACATGATGGTACACTGACATTTCTTCCTTTTACAATAAAAGACATTTAAAATGGTTAATACACTCGAAAAATACATGCACTACTATCAAAGATTGAGTACATACGATATATGGATTATAGACAGAATGATAAATAATTTGTTAAGAATATAGAACAATTTTTTAAGAATACTTGTCCTTTTTCAGCTAAATTCATATTTATTCATGTTCATTTAAATGCTCTAAATGGCCCGGCTCCATTGCCATAAAGGATAAAGCTCTGAGTACAGCCCAGAGACCCAGAGTTTGATTTGTGACTTTAGTGCTTGTTAAAGCTGGTTGGATGTGGAAGTGGCAAGGGTCAGACTGGGAATTTGGGATGGCTAGGGATGATGCGACTACTGTAAGCATGGGATGTCAACCATTCTGAAGGTGGTCATCTATAAAAGCATATGCCAAACTATGGCAAGTGAGCAAGCTTGGAGATGCCTCTCTCCTTCGGCACATAAGGGTTACTCTGGTAGGAATTCCTCATGGTGTGAAATTGTCTTATTCATTGTGATGATGGCAGATTGCAGTGTAGTGGTAAAACTAAGTAACGCAAGACTCTGTACACTGTGATGTTGTCTCCAGGGCTTGTTATTCCCATGCAGCTCATCTTTACCAATGGTTATCCAAAGATATTGGTAACACTAGCCCATACCAACAAGTACCCCAATGAAGCTACAAAACATAGTGGGAATTTGTAGCAGAAATATCATGGTGGAACATATGAGGGTAGCAATTAACTTGCCAGTCTGAAAAAAAAAAATACTCACAGTGGAATTACAATAAAATAAAATATAGATAGAAATTACCTTATTAAAATCACATATCAAATACATTGCGAGCATTTTTCAGAAATTTAAAAAGCTGTGTATAAAAATGCAGTTTCTGTCAGCTTTTTCATCCCATATTTTAGTAACTCATGATAGCGTTGTTAAAATCCATCTTCTTCTTCACCTTTCTTGATGGTTTAATGCATGTATTATCATTCAATGCCATTCCTCAGCATGCATCTGGGCATAACTGCCATTCACATTCTGCCTGCAGATATTAATTTTTTAAACCCACCACACATTGAGCTTTCTGCAGCCTATGTGATACCCAAGATTTAAAATTACTCTTCACAAAGCATCCCGAGTGATGCTTTACTAATGCATTACTTACATTACATTTTCTGACAGCAGCAATGTGCTTCAGTCCTTTCACAGAGGCTTCTTTTCTTATTATATTCACATATAGCAATGTAAAATTAATGTCATATTCTACAATGAGACAAATAATTAAAAACATAGCATCTGCCAGTTTCTGGATCTGTAACTCTATCAGCAACATCTATAATGCAACATGTGCTGTAGTTGCTACATTTAAACATATCTTGCTTAACAATGTCACCTCTCTGAGCTAGCTCACATAATGTAAAGGGATAAATCCCTGACTATGACCGAGGTAGCACAGGTTAGATTAATGTCTCAGGTGCATAACAGAGCTGTAAGAGTGAGAGAGCAATGAAGGGGCAGAGTCTCCTTACCTCTACACTGGGAGTGAAAAAGCTGTATGCAGTCAGGAAAACATGCATAATGCATGATCATCCTTTTAGAAGCTGAAGAGTTATCTGTGGTGCATCCTGGGATGTGGGCAAGGACTATCATGTTAGCTTGCATTGCTTGGGAAAATAAGAGACAGAGTCACTCTAATGTCCACTGCATGGCCGGTTTATGGAATACAAAATAAAGCATGTGTATGATGGTAAGGGTAGTAGAGAATTCCTTGATAGCTGTCTTGTTTGTTGCCGTGATCATCCCTCATCCAGGCATTAATTAGGTGATCAGCTGATGGTGGTGAACATTGTGTTCTACAGGCAACGGGCAAGAAAACAGTAGCAAAAAATGTGAATTCTCAAGGTTCTGCTGTTTAGTAACTCCTCCATTACTTAAAATAGTGTTTGGTTGAGCAGCTCTCCTATGACATTATCAGCTTATCTCACAAAACATTTTTGACCTTTGTTTACTAAATATAACATTTAAGACTGATTTAATAATCTTTCAACATACTTGTTAACTGATGCATAAATCCAAAACATGCACACTGAAGAATCCCCATGTCTTTTCTTCTTAAAGGCTCAACACTGCATTTTATTTTTTAAGTTATAGAAAATGATTACTCATATTCTTGTTTCATTATACATGCTTTCTAACAGTACCTTTAATA
Source organism: Protopterus annectens (assembly GCF_019279795.1). Lineage (NCBI taxonomy): Eukaryota > Metazoa > Chordata > Ceratodontiformes > Protopteridae > Protopterus > Protopterus annectens. The sequence goes on along the minus strand of NC_056731.1, from coordinate 1,051,464,437 downwards.
GATTCATCAGGATAACATTTATCTGGCTGTATATTTAAAATAGCTTCATCTAAAGCATTTGTCATTGCTCTCAAAAACAAAGCTTTAGTCATGCAGTTCTGTTTGTATAAGGGATATCAGCTCTTTAAAAAACTCAGTATTTTTATAAGCATCTATTGCTTTTCTGTACAGAGAACCACACATCTTGTTATCAGTACTTTTATAAATAACAAAATCTAAAAACACTGCACTTCCCTTAATAAATTCTTAGCTAACATTTAGCAGCTTGGAACTCTGCCTTATATAAGTGATGAATGCATCCAGTGAACATTGCAAAAAGTCAGTAACAACAAAAAATAAGTCAATAAAGTTGAAGAGCATCTTAATACAAGGTTCAAAACTATTGGCAGAATGTTAAAAAATGGCGTAACAATGGGCATATAGAGGTGGAATCAGATGTGCTGTGATTGCCAATCCACAAAGCTGCAGTTAATTCTGTCCCTCCAAGATAAGTACATTAACTGTCTAGATACCTTTATATGGAATCTGTATTATTTTATCACCATTTTTATTATTCCTGAATGCCAACTGCTCAACCTTTATAAAATTATCAGATTAATGATATTTATTGAACTTTCTTTCCCACCACTACTTTTACATAGGTTTAAAAATAATTTGGAACAACAAGGTAGAATGAATGCTGATATTCTGTGGAATAAGGGTTTATCTGGCAAACAGTGATTATTCTTCTGATCATCACTTTTCTTAATTAAGATTTATAACAAAATATGAATGAAAAAAAGAAAAATCACCCACACCAAAATTTAGCTTTTTGCTTAGCAGCTGAATTTTACTCTGTTTAAGAAGGTGGTCTGCTAAATTCAGAATAATATTCACGTACTTGCATATTCATCCCTTGTTTCTTTTTGTGGAGGAAAAACTCCTGACTTCATTGACCTTTATCAAATTATTAGACAATGAATATTTTTTTCTTGGAAATAGTTATACATTTTACAGCTATAGGTGATCATGGAAATTCTTTAGCGTAAATACACCCATCTCTATTTGAACATTCCTGAAGTGGAATGTCTCACTTTTTTTATTAATTAAAATCAATTCTGAGTTAAAGTAGTGCACATGTGAATAGTATTACCTTTACTGACATTCATGACATTTACTACTTGAATATTTTTTTATTACCATATTATTAACATTCTTGCTAGCTTTGCATGTGAACATATGGCTGTTGTCCAGTTCATCTTTTTTTTTTTTTTTTTTTAATTTTCTTCTGTTAATGAATTTTATCAGTTTTTCATCTTCATTTCTAATATTTTAGCACACCTTTCCTGTATGTCCAAAAGCTGGCATGTGAATTAAATCAAACAAGTTCATTTTCAAAATTTTTACTTCTAACTTACGGCCAATTATGTCTTTTCCCATATACTTAACTATTAATTTCATATATTTTATACATATTTCTCTGTTTATAAGCTACTATTCTTTTAAAAACTCCAAACCCCTCACTTCTACTATGAGTGCCCCTGGTTTGTATTGTTTGTTTGAAAACTGTAACTAGGATCCTAAGTACTGTAAATTTAAGTGGAATTACTAGAAAATATATAATAACTTAAAAATTCATGAAAATCACAGTATCCCTCTTCTTCAAGGTCCAAAGATCTCAGAAACAGTGTATACAAGTAATAATAGTGTAGGAGACCACCCCCTCCCCCCATTTAGAGGGTACAGGAGTGCATGCCCTCCTGAAAAATCTCTATAAATATATAGCAATGACGTTATACATTTATTATTACATGAATCACACAAAACATTATACAGTTTTTGGTCTATGATATAGTCCTGGCCATATGATAGGGAGCTGTGCTACTTAAGTTTGATTAGTTCATGTAATATGTTTTTGAGTTATAAATAGGACAAAAAATGTATGTTTTTGAAATAAAATGTCTTAACATACACATCTTACATTTTTTTTAAACACTCTTATTGAGTTATCACTTGTGACACAGGCAAAGTTATATTTATACAAAAATAATCAAACTGTATTTACAAATTAACATTAACAAACATTTTACTTTACATATTTTGCTATATATCATATAACCTAAGCATAAATTATTTGGTTCCTGCCCCCTTTTTTTAAAGAAACATCTTTGTTAAACCATCGCTTATGACATAAACAATCATACATTTATATAAAAGAAAACAAACCACACCAACACGACCCTAGGTGCAAGCATTTTACATCAGAAGCCATACCGACACATTCCCAGTTTCAAAACATTATACATTACTTATAATCTACCTAATCATTTTCGGTCAAACATTACATAGCTCATTTAAGTCCTGCCTTCTTGTAAACCTCATTCCTCCCCTGTAATTAAATGCTATGTTAATCAAATTGTTAATCGCTATGTAAATCCAATGGAACTACTGTCTGTCTATTTTAAATGTGGAGCTTTTCTCCCCGGGCCTTAGCTGAAAATGGACCTACGTCCAGTTGGACACTCCCGGTCAACAGATGTAAATAAAATAAATAAACAAATAAATTGTATGTATTGTTGCCACAGTTTACATTTTTTTCCTTTGTAGTTTGCTCCTACCCTTTTCTGAAGAACTCAATTCCAGTTGTTTTATCTCTGTTACTATATACACTCCTTCTAGTATAATTGGTTTAGATTTTGATTTCCATTTTCTAGTAATTGTTTTTTTGACAGCCATCATAATTAGACACAGCAAGGCCTTACCATGTCTAGGCAATTCCAATTCTGTATCATAGCTCAGAAAAATCATCTCCCATGTCACACAACTCTGCTCATCCAGCATCTCTGACAGTGCATCCCACAGGGAATCCTTAAAGCCTGCCAACCCACCGCACTCCCAGAAAATATGTTCCCAAGTATTTCTTTCATCCCCTTCTTACCTCCAACATTTGCTGTCTACCTGAGGAAAAATTTTCTGGAGTCTGCTTGGGGTATAAAAATATCTATGTAAACATTTCCAAGCAAAAATACTAAATCTTCGAGGTTTTGTTGCATATTTGGGAGACATACATATATCCTCCCATTGTTTCTTTGCGAATTGCTTATCCAAATACACGTTTTACATTTGAGCTGAAAAATGTTCATCTCTCTCCACGTGTTACTAATGTACTTCATTATAGTTCATAGGTTCATAGTTTAGTTCTAGGCTAACTGTCCCTGTGACCCATTTTAAGCCTAGCCAGTTATCCTTTGTGAGACTCAAACCCATATACATTAGCTCATGTATATTCCTTACCTTAGATTCAGGATATGACAGCAGTTCTCTTTTTAGTGTTTTGAGATTTGACAATTTGGGTCTCACTATTTCAGTATAGAACTGTGAAACTGACTTTTCTATGAATTTAATCTGTTAATAATCATTTTGATACAGGGATATCCTATAAAGCATTGCACCACACTGCATTACACTAGATTAAGCAAAACATGTTACACCATGGCAACTCAGCAGTTTGCAAATTACATTAACACAAATGCTTGTATATGATCACTAATAGAGTGATGAGATATACTAGGCATATCCATGGCAAGTCAGTAAAGTGATTCAGAGAAGTAACTGTGTTTGTGATGGATGTTCCTTTACGCCATGCTTTTGCTGTTTTCTTTTCTGTGATATCCTTGCAGTACTAATGTTTACAAAGGCACAGAGGCATAAAATGACAGTATTCCTCAGTCCAACCTTGTACTAAGTATGTAAGTATTATTCTTTGCTCATATTCCATGACATTTATTTTCCATTCCTCTTTTTTTTTTCTTTACTTATTTCTATTTCTTAGCTTTTGCTATTCCTCTTAGTAAGCTTTATTGCAAGTTCTCATTCAAATAATATAGAGGATGACAACTGGGCCTCTGATCTTAACAATATTTCTATGTGCATGAAAAATGATTCTCTGGAAGCTCACATTGGGAAAAAAGTAGAGTGAGACTCAAAAGGTCAGTCCTGACATCCATTTCAGTGCACTAATTCATACAGCAAGCAGATGTTCCCTGAAGGCCACTAGCAAAAGCTGTGTTTCTGCATAATATCCATAGAAATTATAACATTTTTCACAAGTAACTAAATGGAATAACACAGGAAATAGGGGTGCCACCTCAAAACAAACAAACAAATGTCCTACATGGACTGAATTAAAGCCCTGTTACTATACTTGGTAGCCAACAGACTGCCAAGTGGTGACCTGTTAGCGGTCTGTTGGATACCAACATTCTGCTAAGCGGAGACCTGTATCTGGCATACAAGGCATCCTCTACCTTAATACTGAAACTTTTACTGCACATAAGCAAGTCAAATGGCATCAGCAATACTTAGTCTAGTGACCTAAGCCTCTTCTGCAACATCAACAGAAGGGTTTGGAGGGACAGGTATATCTCGCAGAGAATATCAGTGCTCTGGAATACACTTTCCATCCACATAAAACAAAGGTCATCTCTGTCCATATTCAAGCATAACTTTGATCTGTGGATGAGAAATCGAAAACTTACCCCAGGACTGCCTCCTGTACTACTAATGGATGGTTGCATCTCCTAAATGCTTTACCCAGTGCATGGGTCCCCTCAACTTATCTGTTGTATGACCCCAGTTAGTCTTATTATGGGTTATGTGTAATTATCAACCATGGAATGGGTAAAGTCAAGCAAAAAAAGGGAAAATGCCTAGACTTAAAATGGCCTGCAAGAGCAGCTAACCTTGTACTTACCTATTGACCTATGAGCGATGGTCCAAAGTCTGTAGGAAAGTCTAAAATTTTAATGAGCCAGTTAAACACTTTTTTCTGAACAATTAATTCATCAGATCTAAAAACTTCCAAATTCCATTTCCTTAAATATAGACTAACCCAATCATGTGACACATTTAAAAAAATAAATCACAAAAAGTATTCCATAAATTATATTTAAACAATTTTTTTAAATAAATATGTACAGAGCCATATAAAACACACAATGTCAGTGCTCAGTACTACGTGAAAATTATAATTTGGTTGCCCATTATTTTAACAGCACTTGCTATAGAAACTTGATCATTTAGACCTGGTTTAACCAAGGAATTTAAGTATAATTGCCACAGCAGTTTATGATATTCATATTTTTTCCTGGGACACACCCCAGATGGTGGTATCACCTTGACTTGCACAGAAAACGTAAAATTCTTAAAAAAATGCACATAATCTGCAATGTTTGCTTAACGCATTATTGTCATCTTATTTATCAATGTCATACTGGTTCTCATTTATCCTAGTTTTCAACTGATTTTCATTTTTCTGATGTAAAATGTGAGACAAGAAGAGCACTTTGCTATTGGAGCAGTAATCAAAATGTCACTTATTTTTAATATTCCTTTTCCAATAGCTCTGCCATGTTTATAGATACCTACTTTCCTTTTGACATCTTCTCAAATTGTTATTGAAATATACTTGTTATGTTGGGATTTCTCTTAAAAATGAAATGTCCTATGTAGCCTTGATGATAATTCATCATCACTATAAAACATTTGCCAATCTTTTGCTATTATGTCTGTCTGGTCTGTGTAATAACAGTAGATGCCAACACTAATGACCTACAGAAATATGTTTGTGCAATGGTGTGGACAATGGGCTCATATGCGTATCTTTACTTTTTCTGACTTTAATGGCCTTTTGATCCTTTGCTCAGTTGCTCAATGCTAAGCAACCGCACTACTGATAAGGATAATTATACACTAGACTTGACAAACTAGCAGTCTTGAAACACCAGGGATGAGTGTATTTTGATTTCTTACTGAGATACTGTGATAGCCCTGCATTTATTTTTGGTATTGATTATAATATGACTAAGAATGGTCTTGGTTTGTACTCTAGTGAGAGTAGAGGAAGACACTAGCCATTTCTAAGTCTCTGATTGCTGTATAAGGTGTGATATTTACCATTGGCCAGTGCATTAGTTTTAATATTTTCTTACTTCAAAACCATACAACACAGACAGCAGCCAATCAGAAACATCTAAGAGTCATAGCGTCTCAAGTCAAAAGCCCATAAGGCATCTCTCTGCTCAATCAAATATCCTAGTCTTAAATGTCTCCATAGTGAGACACACCACTATGCCACTCACCAGGCTGTCCAAGGAAAGGGTCACAGTCAGTTGCCTGTCATGTCTCACGATTCGCCACACCACATATGCATTCACATAAGACACAGGTACACATAAGACACTTTCAAATTGCATGTGGATGTAAATACCATGAGATGTATCTCCCTGGACTATATGAAGAGAGACATGATGGAGCTCTAGGAATATGCATCCAAGGCAGGTATGACTCTAGCTTTGAGTAGTGTTCTACCATCACCAATAATGATACCATACTATGAACAAAAGATTATTAACTTCACCTATTTGCATAGCTTCTGGTGTCATTCAAGAAGTACAATATATATATATATATATATATATATATATATATATATATATGGGTCTATATGACTTGGTCGACAGTTCATATGATCGACTGTTTATTTGGTCGACAGTTCATTTGATCGACAAGCATTTGCCCCCTTCCCCAATGTTGTGTGACCCTGGAGTTGATATATATAGTTAGGGGTGTGGGGCACAGCCCCACATTAGGGGTGTGGGGCGAAGCCCCCACCAAAAATGGTTGTCGATCAAATGAACTGTCGACCAAATAAACAGTCGATCATATGAACTGTCGACCAAGTCATATAGACCCATATATATATATATATATATATATATATATATATATATATATATATATATATATATCAGCCTGGTAGGAAATAATAGACAATGTACACTTCTTTGCCAGGGATGGCTTGCGCCTTTCTCCCAAAGGCTTTTTTTATATTAGCTAAATACTTGCCCACCTCCATAGTGCCTTTTTTACTCAATGCCAGTTTTCTAACTCTTGCAACATAACAAAACAGCATCTGGATAACATAGAGGTACTACAAATCAGTGCCAGTAGCCTTAACAATAATCTCCACTCCTACAAGCACTTCTTACCCTGTAAAACATTGATATATGTATTGTCATGGAGACCTGTTTCAAGATCAGTGAGAGCACTTTATCAATGCAGGGATTTTGTGCCTACCACACATTCAGGCCCATTGCACTAGATGAAGGCACTGAAAGATATAGTGTTGCTATTATATACTTTAAAAAACTTATCTTCCAGACTTGTTAGATAAGATAATGACCAAGTACTCCTCCATGCCCAACTTATTTTCAATAAAACCCCTTATCATATCATTGCTAACTACTGGACTCTCTGTCATAGCTAACTATTGGATCTCCTCTATCCCCCTTCAGTCTATACCTCCTACTTTAACTAGTATTGGATCCATGTGCGTTAAGCCAAATACCATTCTCCTGGGAGACTTCAATTATCTCACCATCAGCTGGGAAACCTATACCTCCTCAAATCTGTATGTCCAGAAATTTCTTGACTTTGTCAGTGCAAACTCTCTCTCCCCAACCAGGGACAGTAAAATCTTGGACTTGGTGCTTACCAGTATGGGACATCTTTGCTACTTAGCAATTGTAATTTCCTCCCTGATCAAATCGGACATCAAATCAGTCACATTCACAGTAACACTGAATCAGAAAGCATATTCTAATACTTCACTTATCAGAGATTATGCTAAGCAAAATTTGGTCAGACTTATTTATGATCAGCCTAAATTTAAAATCCCCTTCCAAACTGATGACCCCGGGGTTGCAATGGGCTGGGATAATTATAGACCCATAAACCTGACAAGACGCATTTGCAAGGCCATAGAAAGGATTATTATGGAATTAATAAATAATTATATAGGAAAACTGCAAACTTCTCAATCCAAGCAAGTCCAGAGTCATCAAAGGCAAATGTTGCCTACTCAACCTGGTCTTTGAGAAGGTATGAACATGGGAAAATCAGTACATGCCACATATATAGACCTCACAATAGTTATCAAACCATTCCACACTCAGGTATCATAAACTCTGCCAGCTAAATGTAAACTCCTATGTTACCAACTGGAATGCAAATTGACTTACAAAAAGATCCCAAGAAATTAATGGTAGACAGCTTGATTTCCTTGAAGTGCACAACAGAGATCAGTCATTGAACTATTTCTTTCTGGCATGTATTTCTCAAAGCAAATGCTATGGGTTTATGGCTGATCAAGTTTGCAGATGATTGTAAACTCAGTGACATCATAAACTTCACAGAGGGCATTGAGATCCTTCAAGTGAGAGCCTTTCCCAAACAAATATCTGGTGTCCAAACCATGGAGTAAAATTAAATGCCAATAAATGTACAATAGATTTGTTCAGCAAGCATGGCATCATTTATAACTATTACATTGACAACACAGCCCTGAAAGTTGACTATTAATAGTGAAAGACCTGGAAACTTATTTGACAATGAACTGTCTCTTGACAGCCTCATATCCTCTATTGCAAGTAAGTACCCATTCATAGCCCAGCATATATCAAAGGGCATGGCATCCAGATCTAGTGATGTAATCATTCCACTATGCTTGACTCTCATCAGGCTGATCACCTAGGATAATTTCTCTTTTGGGATGTATCTGTCTAAAAACCTGCCACAGCTGAGGCGTCTGCAGTGCTTTGTCACTAAAAAGTTAAGGACATGAACCATAATAGCTATGCAGACCATCTCAAAGTCTTGTGCCTCTTTTTGTATCTTACACACTTCAAAGAAGTGATATCTGCCTCACATATAGAGCCCTAACAGTTTCTACCCTATCAAACCTGTTACACATCTGCAAGTCCAATGGATGTGTGAACATGTGCTTAATGCATCTTAGTCCATTTTGCAACATAAATAGGCAATGATGGAGGAAGAGGTATGTATAACAGAGAATAGTGCTTCCTTGAACTATCTTCCACCACACATAAAGCAAAGTACTTGTCTTACTCTATTCAAATAGAAAGTGGACAGATGGATGGGAGACCACAAATTCATCCCTGATTTAGTGCCCATGTCCCTCATGAATAAGGGCAATAAGAAAATGTTCTAACATTCCTTGTTCTGCCCAACTCAGGGTTATTCATGCACAAAAATGGGTAAAAATTGCCATGGGATTATAAGGATAGGATTCTTAATATCAATATCCTGGTATGTACCTATGAACCTACAAACCTATGAAAAATCAGTCTTGTATCATAACTTAGGTACTCACATAACAAATGATGTTGCTATATTCCTGTACCCGTATGGTTATTTTATTCTGATAATAGATAATTGCAAGCTATTCACAGCTGTGATGGGACTTCAGTGAGGACCATATTCATTGGTGCCAGCTTGAGAGTGGGCCCTTTGCTCCTTAATCTCATACCCTACAATATAGGACAGGTAAAAGAAGGAGATGTATAATGTCAGTTTCTTTGTTTTTTTTTTTTAGGTGGGACTGTTAATGGTCCACTAATCTGCACAAACTGCACCACATGAACTTCCTGCTTCCTGCCTACCTTGTTGCCACACAGGAATGGCTTAAGTGTGGTGTGCAAACTACCCACAGCTGCAGTTGACAGGATAAACGCACCACAGCTGACACTGTACAACCACTACAGACTGAGTCATATCTGCCATTGCTCATTCTGCACCACTGCTTGATGTATAACTTCAGTGCACTCAGAGGCCAAACACTCAAACTCTGCAGAATGTACAATTCATTTCCAGCTCTGCACTACTTGTCATACTGTCACTGCTTAAAATCCTGAAAAACAGTATCAGTACAATGTCATAAACCACTGCCATGGCAAACATTAGTGCAACATTATACACCATATACCATATACTGTTACAATGCCAAACAGCAGTGCAAGTTCATATGTCACTACAGTGTCATACACTAGTGCAACATTATATACCAGTGCAACACCAAACACAGTTGCAATGTCATACACCACTGCAATGTCAAACATTAGACAACATCACAAACCAGTGCAACGGCATACATCATTACAATTTCATAGACCGATGCAATGTCATATACCATTGCAATGTCATACACTGTTAAATATTTCATACACCTGTGAAATGCCATACACCAGTGTAACATCATGCACCAGTCAATGTCACAGACCACTGCAATGTCATCCCCAGTTCAATTTCCACATCTTACACTAATCGACATCATACAACAGTGTACCATCATATGCCATTGCAATGTCATATGCCAATGTGATGTCATACATAGTAAAATGCCACACACCAATGCAGTCATATGTATCTGCAATTTTATATATCATTTCATCATAATATACTATTCAACATCATATATTAGTATAACATCATATGCCAGTGCAACATTATACAAGAGTACAATACATATATGTCATATTCATCAAATCTACAAAGTGATTGCATGGCAGTCATTGCAAGTTCTGTTTGAAACTGTTTTCAACACTGTATTACTTAAACCTTTTAGATAGCTCATAGTATCTTCTTTTTCATTACTGCTGCATGCTAGCTTTCAACATTAGACTGAAGGGGATATGGTTATCAACATTATGTCAGCAATCATAGGGTTATAGTGTCATAGGTAATTACTAGGCTAATGATCCCAAAAGAGCCTTTTTAAGTTTATCCATGCTTCCTAGATGTATTTAGCAGGTTTTGATATAGTTTGTTTTATATGTGGCATAGCTTCAATGTGAGTGGTCAGCATTTACAAGCTTCCTCTTTTTAATAGGGATGTAGAAAGCAGACCAGCTGAAAACTTCTGCATGAACATGTAGTGACCCATATAGTTTTTGAATAAGCACAGGGAGGATCTCTGCTTCACAAGGATGAGAAGCCTGGTTCAAAGAAGCATTAGTCTGTGAGGTGCATTCCTGTCCCTCCATGTCTTATTTATTTATGTTACAGGCGTGTTTTAGGTCCCATGATCGGGGGTTTCTCATGATATTTGGTTTGTGGCTATGCAACAGGTCCATAAGGGATGCATCAGTGAATGGTGTTTTAACAGTCTGCAGTAGACTGAATGCAAGGATAAGTGTTTTGGGCAGTATACATAGTACATGTTTTTGTGAGGAACCTATGTGGATGCTCCAGTTGTTGCAGTGCTTGATCTGGAATATACAGAAAAGGACATCAATGATTTGTCTAATGAGGGCCAAGTACATTGGAAAAATCAGATCTTTGACCTAGATGTTAGACTCTTGTTTATAAATTGCCAAATATAGAATGATTTACTCACTATACTAGACACATGATGGTCAAAGGCCTAATTACTACATATGTTCCAAAATCTCTGACCACAGGAACATCTCTTAGGGGTATGTTATCAATGCAGCATTTTCCCGAGACAGATGTCTTTTTGGAAAGACAGTATTATACATTTTTGCCACTGAGGTTTATACCATGACATGGTCACTATTTATTATTCTATGTCAGGCTTTCTTGCAGGATGTCTGTGCCACTGGGGGATTCTATGACAGATCCTAGTTTGCAATCATCAGCAAACATGGTCTGTCAAAAGGCCTTTCATGTTGGTCTTGACTTCAGAGAAAAGAATGCCAAAAAGGAGTGGTCCCAGCACAGAGCCCTGGGTGACTCAACTGCTGACCTGCCTTTTTCAGAGATGGATTTATCGATCTCGTCTTCTTGAATTCTATGCACGAGCGAGCTCACTATCCAGCAGTTGCTGTGGGGGTTTTATACGTAATTCTGTGAGCTTGTCTAAAATGCCTGAGTTGAGTATTCAATGTGATGCTTTGGCCAGGTCACGGTAAGCAGCATGCACAATTTTGCATTTGTCCATTGCTTTAGTGACCTTCTCAAAAGACGTCCACTGGATTGAGTAGGCATTACCTACCCTTAATGAAAGCAAACTGGGTTGGATCCAATGTCTGAAGGTTTCTTATGTAGTTATTTATCATGTCTGTGATTATTCCTTCCAATGCCTTACATATAAGAGTAGTCAAGCTTATGGTTGGCAGTTTTCTGGTTCCATGGATGGCAAGGTTTTGTGCAGAGGGAAAATAGCTGACCCCCTCCATTTGCTTCACATGAAGCTGCTTTGAGGTTAAAACCAAATAGTGTTTTTATGTTTCATGCTATCAAGGATGATCCTGGGATATTATCAAGTCTCACTGATACAGAATTTTTTGGTATAGAGGTGGCATTGTGGACCTGTTCCCCAGTGAAATTTGGGGGAGATTTTGATGGGGATATTTCTTGAGAGGTGTCTGGTGGAAAAAGTGGTGGAAAACTGGAGCTGCGTTTATTGGCGAGATGATTTGATATATGTTCTGGATCAGAATAGGTGCCTCCATTTACACTTAGGTTTTCACATTGCTGCGTATAGCTTTTGAGGTTTTCAACATAGCTGAAGACTGTCTTGCAGTTGCCCTTTACCTGGGAGTCTACTTTTACCTCAGCTTTTATTTGGTAGACATAGTTCATCCCCTGAGTTATTTATTTAGTTTGGTGAGGACATTTTTATCTTACTCTTCATTACGATTCCTATTTTTAGACATGATTTTCTTCCTTTTTTTACATAACTTATTCATGTTGGGATTACACCAGTGTAGTTTTTTTTTTTAGTTTGTTCTGTGCTTATTTTGTATAGTTACCACTGCTGCTATGCAGCTTTATAAATACATTTTTTGAATGACTCCACATAGTTATCAGTGCTCCCTGGGTTTGGGGGATCTTGAAATTTTGCCAGGGTGTCACTTAAACATAGGAAGTTTGCCTTTGTATAATTCCTACATGCTCCAAAATTACCTTGCTTCCTAGGATTTATTTTTATTTCAATGAAGATGGCTCTATGGTATGATCTTATCATTGAGGAAGTTACAATCAGAGGGCTGCAATATTTCCAATATTGGTGAAAACCAGCTAAAGGACGTCAGAATTCCTGGTAAGCATATGGACAAGCTGGTCCAGAGCAGCTGGGTTGATGAAATCCAGGAATCATGTGCCTGCAAAAAGTTTAAGGATATGTATGATTCCCAGTTTATAGTGGGGTGGTTGAAGTCACCCACGAGTATGGTGTCAGGATGAATGGAGAGTGACCCTAGTTCATTTAAGAAAGCTGTATGGGTTTCCTGAGTCATATAGTGGGACATATAGCACACAAAGACATGATATGGGATTTTGCTTATGGTGAGTTCTACATGGACCAGCTCAAGTGCATCATACTGCTTGACCAGCCCTGAGAAGAGTTTGCATTTTATGTAAATTAAGACACCTTCACCTTTTGTCCATTTCTGTGCAGTAGTTGGTCTAAATGTGTGCAAAGCATTATAGCCCTTCAGTACTAGTGTATTCTGTGTGGCTCCATGTCACAGTAACTATACAGACATGTACATTCTACAGAATGAGGAGAGATTACAGGGAGTGTATTTTTTTTTATGATGTTTTGAAGACTCCTAGCATTGAGTAGTATCCTGTTTAGATTATTGTGGTTTGGTTTAGCTGTACAAGGTGGCTTATCAGGTTAGTAATGCTAACAAAATGCACTATCGGGATGGACAAGGTTTTAGATGATATCTACAAGGCTATAAGGGTTACGTGCACACCGTCCATGGTGAAGCATCATGGTCTGTCAACCATTTTCATCCAGTCCCGCAAATATTGTAGCCACTTTCAAATGGCAAAAAAACAAAGCCGAATATTACAAACCGATTATTTTTTATTTGCATTGTGGCATCATCTTTGGAGAAAGTAGAATGCTGTTCAATACTAGGCTCATACAAATCTGGGACATATAGTCCAAAAGCTCCATCACCTCTCTCTTTGTAGAGATCAGGAAGGTACACCTCAGATCATTTGCTTCCACATGGACTATGACTAAGTCACACTGGTACTTCTGGTTCACTGATCTGAGTACATCCATTATCTCAAGGATCATAACCCCTTCGAGGCAACTGATCGTAACCCTCCTTGCTCAGCCAAGTGAGTTGGGTATGGGGTGTTCACACAATGGAGAGTCCTATGACCCAAATGTTGGGTAGCATGGTGGTCTGCTTTATGAGCTTTGATGTATAGAGACTGTGAGGTGAGGCTAAATGGTTCATTGTGGGTATTATTTGGTAGTGTGTTACTGAGGTTGCAGAGGATGGCTGTGAAAAAAAAAAATAACACAATTTCTACATTGTCTCAGGATGCCAATTTCTACCAAGCTGCGTACACAAACAGAAGAAAACTATTCATGGTTTCAGATAACTATATCTATCTCTCTCTTTATATATATATATACATATATGTATATATATATATATATATATATATATATATATATATATATATATATATATGTGTGTGTGTGTGTGTGTGTGTGTGAGTGTGTGTGTATATATATATATATATATATATTTTTATTTATTTTATTTAACATTTATTTTATTTAACATTTGTTGACCGGGAATGTCCGACTAGGTTTCACAGAACCTGTTTTCAGCGGAGGCCCGGGGAGAAATGCTCCAGGTCTCTAACTATTGCACTCTCACTTTACCCTCTCCCTATCCCTAAGGTCCCTAACTATCACACACTCACCTTACACCTTACCTCGGTCCATTCGCACACTTACCTTAACCTGGTCTGTCAACTTCGCACCACAGTCGAGGAAATAGTGAAGCCGCAGAAACAGCCCACCGAATACTTTCCCTAGGAAAATATTCGGTGTTCACACACACAGTATGATATATATATATATATATATATATATATATATATATATATATATATATATATATATATGGGTCTATCTGAGTTCATCGACACTTTAAAATACCGACAATGGATTAACCGATACGAGAATGTCGAAAGTCACGTCACCGACGCCAGAAGATCGACGAGGCAGAAGACCGACGGAGGAAGACACCGACGCTGAGAAGCTGTGATGGGGTAAGGGTGCGAGTAAGGTAAGTGTGCGATGCTGGTGTTTAGTAGGGGTAGGGGTGGGATAAGTGAGTTAGGGTTAGGGCGCGGGTTGGGTGAGTGTGCGAGTAAGGTAAGTGTGCAATGTTGGTGTTTTGTAGGGGTAGGGGTGGGATAAGTGAGTTAGGGTTAGGGCGCGGGTTAGGTGAGTGTGCGAGTAAGGTAAGTGTGCAATGTTGGTGTTTTGTAGGGGTAGGGGTGGGATAAGTGAGTTAGGGTTAGGCGGGTTGGGTGAGTGTGCG
>NC_056731.1:1051406773-1051446773 GCF_019279795.1 Protopterus annectens | reverse complement strand
TGCAAAAATGGGAAAAATATAAATAAATGGGAAAAAGTGGTTGTGGATATATGTGTGTGTGTGTGTGTGTGTGTGTGTGTGTGTGTGTGTGTGTGTGTGTGTGTGTGTGTGTGTACATATATATATATATATACACACACAGATAGAGAGAGAGAGTGGGTTAGAAAGATTGCAGTACCAAGGGATTCTATGTTTTCCTTTGTGTAACAATTGAAAGGGCAAACAGATTTGCTATGGTGCTATATGGATTAGATGAACAATTTTGGTTGACTTTTATGAAGCAGTGCCCCTCTTCATATCTGATTCATGTTGAGCAACTATACGCTTAGGAGCTCATAGACATTGTTTTACAGGAAATTGTGTTTATTTCTTTATTTAACATTTTTTGACCAGGAAAGTCCGACTTGGACAGAACCTATTTCTAGCAGTGGCCTGGGAGGAAATGTTCCAGATGCCTCTAGGAAATTTTGGATTATAAGCACCTGCATCTATACATGTCATTGATTACCATTGCTATATCAACAAACAAACCAAAATAGTTCTCTGTCCAATCAATATAACAGACTCTTGGGTTTCTTCATTGAATCTTAATCACATAAGAAACCGACCTGCTCTCTACTCCCAAAAGAGTCAAACAAAACTTTTCCAACCTTTAGATCACTTAAAGAAGGTAAGCAGTGCAGATCTCTCAACAAGTAAAGCTGCAGAATATCATAGTCCATTTATATTTCAAGTGCAAGTACAAGGCAGCAAAGTATAGTAATTATCTGAACTGGATGGGACTGGAAACCTGCAAAAAACATTCTCTGTGTAAAGTGTACAATCATTGCATAAAGCTGACAACTTTATATTTACAGAGAAAAATCAACAAAGCAAAATAATCCTCTGGACAACCACAGCATACTACCTACCATGCTTTGTTAGTTGAGCATTGATTTGCAGCCTCATTCAAGCCAACCTCATCCAGACCAGATAAGACCTGAGTTCACTAAAGAAAACCACAAAGTAATCCACAAAATGCAGAAAAACTTTATTCCTCTGACGTCTCGGCCTAAGCCTTCAAGGAGTAAAGAACTTACAAAATGCACAGTACATATATAGCAGTCACAAATTAATTAAACAATAAAAAATAAAAACAATTAAGTTAACACCCTCCAATTAAATTCTTCATTTAACCCATGAGGGTATAGAGTACCAAATTTTAAAATGTAAATAGCTTCCTTAGAAAGCAAGTAATGCTTTATGTTACAAGTATCAAAGCAAGACAAACTTATTTTTTCCAAAACAGTACCTTGTAGCCCCTCATTTTTACTATCATGGAATTTTTTAAAATGCATAGCCACAGAGCTTTCCTCTTTCTTATTAACAATGTCCCTAGCATGTTCCATTAATCTCAACTTAAATGCCCTTTTGGTTTCCCCAATATAAAATTTATTACATGGGCATCTAAGTGCATAAATCACACCTTCAGAATTACAAGTAAAATAATTGCATGTATTAAAGCCCACATTATTTATATAAGGAAAACTATTAACTACAAAATTACATGCTCTACATTTGCCACACTTAAAAGTACCCCTAAGGGAAATACTATCAGCAAGACTAACAGAGGGCAAAAGAAATTTACTATTCACCAAGAAATTTTGGATATTCCTGCCTCTCTTGTAAGAAATTCTCAATCTACCTTCTAACCATAAAGCTACATTATTAAGTGAAACAAAATATTCCCAATAATGTTTAACCAGCCTAACCAATCCAGCACTAAAATTACTATATGTAGTCACAAAATATAAAATCTCATGCTGTTTATTAATTTCCAAGCTAGATGTTAAGGTATATTTTCTATGTATTTTATTATTAATTCTCCTAACACATTATATTAAACAGTCTATCATAACTTCTCTGAACCAATTCATCACTATATCCTCTGCATTTAAACATTCCCATAGTTGCATCTAGTTCCCGATGAAGAATAGATTCAACATTGCATTATCTAGACACCCGCAACATTTCACCATATGGTAAAGCTTCTAATGTATAAGGGGGATGACAACTCATCCCATGCACATAATGAGTATCTTCATCAAATTTTCTATTAACAGATGTTTCCAATCTATTACCATCCTTAATGTTTAACACAACATCCAAAAAAGAAACATTCACACCCATTTTAAAACCATCAAATTTTAACAAAAATCTATTATTATGTAATTCTGAAGTAAAATTATCAACAAAAACCTCACCATCTTGGACAAGAAAAATTAGGTCATCAATAAACTTATAATACCTAACAACATATTTACAAAAAAAAGAATTTCTATACAAATATTCAGACTCAAAAAGGCCCATGGCCAGATTTGCATACATGGGGGAAAAAGCTGCCCCCATGGCCGTACCTTTTTTTTGTCTATAAAAACTATTATTAAACTCAAAACAATTATGTGTTAAACAGAAATAAATAAGTTCTCTTATATATTCTGTGGCTGGATAATCACCCAAAAAGAATCTTAAGGCCTCCATGCCAAATTCATGGCTTATGTTTGTATATAAGCTCTTAACATCAAGGGTTAACCAGTACATACTCCCATTCCACTCAACATCCTTGATTTTGTTCATAAAGTCAAAAACATCACAAACATATGAAGGTAAAGCTTTAACTGTAGGCAACAGAAAGCTATGTAGAAAAAGCCCTATATTGTGCAAAAAATAATTACATCCCGAAACAATAGGTCTTCCGAGGGTGATACTAAACTTTTGTGTATTTTTGGTAAACAATAGAACAAATCTATTCTACAACCTTCTATATTAAACTTTTTTTTAACATCTGCATCTGAAAAATAACCCAATCTTTCACCTTTCTTCATTAATTCAATGTATTCAGAAACAGAGTCACTGTACATACTGAATTCCACCTTCTCATAAACACTAACATCACTTAAATGTTCTTCACATGTTTTAAGATATTGTGAAAAGTGCATCACAACCAATTTATTACCCTTATCAGAAGGTTTGAATACAATTTCCTTCATTTTACTTAACACAAGTAAAGCCTTCCATTCCTTCCGGGTTAAATTATAGAAATTATCAGATTTACTTCTCAGAAACTCATTATGTGCACATTCAATAGAAAAATTCAGTAAATTGGTGAAATGTATAACATCATTATTCAAAACCGAGGGCATAAAATTACTTTTAGTTTTAATACATTCAGTATCAAATTTATAATAAGCATTACAAATATTGTCAGAATCACAGGTATGAAAACTGTCCATAGATGAGTCAAGGCTGTCGCTAGATAAAACTTCATTCATATCCACATTTAAGTTACAAAAAAAACTTTTCAGATGCAGTTTCCTGCAAAACTTGAAGACATCACTTTTAATGTCATACAATCGAGATACGACTGTAGGAATAAACTTAAGTCCACAATTAAGCACTGCAAGTTCAAGGTCAGAAAACGAGTAACCAGAAAGATTAATGACGTAGTTAGACATAGAAGGTAAAGAAAGGAAACTACCATTTGCCTCTCTTATAACCCCCTTGCAAGTGCTGTTCCTTCTGTACTGGTGCCTGTGCTTCTCTCTGACATTTTCTTCCCTGTTGGCCTCCTGTAAAATTTGCGTTTTCACTACGAAAAGTCTGTTGGAATCGATGAGGATGTTGTGCAGCTGGCAATACAGGGAATTCAGAATTCAAGTCCCCTTCCTCTTCGTAAGATGTATTAAAGCCTTCGGAGGCTGAATAGGACGAGTTATGATTCCGCACATCCCCAGCTTGATTTTGAAAACGCACGCGATTACGTGGCTTCTTTCTATTGGCTCTTGAAAGAAAAGCCTTGCCATTTTCATAATCACGTAAATCTCTAAGTAATTTCCCTTTTTTTCTGTCAAGCAACACAGTTTCATATTCTTTCAATTTAATATTGATTTTACACAGGAAATCATCTACTATAAGGGCAGAAGTGCATGTCAAAAGATCTTCACACATTTTTTTAATTTCAGCACCCAGTTCCTTCTGTTTCACTCTGTCCCGTTCAATAAGTATTTGGACCCATTCAGAAGCACAAGTGTGTGCAGCTGCTACCCAGCGTTTGTGAAAGGCAATATCAGTTTCTTTTTTTAAATCAAACGGAGTAGATGGGTCCTTATACACCCTCAAACCACGAGGTGTAATGTCCAAATCAACATATTTCTGTAAACCAGATAAATTAAAAAATGTAGCAGTTTCTTTCCACATACATTTTTCCAGTTCTTCAAAAGCAGACTTATTTTCAGGATTAAGAGACACAGGTAATGTCCGACCTACATTGTTAAAAGGATTTGGATGGCATTTGTTCCTGTCTTCTTCCCATTTCTCCCAAGTTGTAAGCACATTCCCCACCACATTTCTCTGCATAGAACCCCGCTCCAGGCGATCTGTAGAGTTGGTGAGGAAATTATCAAGAGACCTTTGACTGCCATCCACATTATCTCGAAAAATACGTGGAAGATGTAATTGTGGATCACTGGCCATATAGTCCTCTGTCCAATCACAATAACAGACTCTTGGGTTTCTTCATTGAATCTTAATCACATAAGAAACCGACCTGCTCTCTACTCCCAAAAGTGTCAAACAAAACTTTTCCAACCTTTAGATCACTTAAAGAAGGTAAGCAGTGCAGATCTCTGAACGAGTAAAGCTGCAGAATATCATAGTCCATTTATATTTCAAGTGCAACTACAAGGCAGCAAAGTATAGTAATTATCTGAACTGGATGGGACTGGAAACCTGCAAAAAACATTCTCTGTGTAAAGTGTACAATCATTGCATAAAGCTGACAACTTTATATTTACAGAGAAAAATCAACAAAGCAAAATAATCCTCTGGACAACCACAGCATACTACCTACCATGCTTTGTTAGTTGAGCATTGATTTGCAGCCTCATTCAAGCCAACCTCATCCAGACCAGATAAGACCTGAGTTCACTGACTGAAACAAAATTTTTTTGTAAATGGATACTTACAATGGTGTGATCTAAGATGCTGATTTAAATTCTCTTGGGTTCATATTGTACTAATATGAAATCAGTCAGTGCCATATTTTTATTAAACTGAAGTGTAGAATTCATTTATACAAATTAAGATTAGCATGTGCTAATACCTACGGTATGGAATGAAGCATTGACTCTGAGCCAGATAACATAACATTGAGAAGCTGTTCAGAAGATGGAAGAGATGGCCAGGGGAGGGATGAAAATGAATGGTCTCCACTGCCTTGCCCTTTCTGAGAGAAGGGAATAGTAACGAAAAGGAACTTACTGAATTATGTTGTGAGGGAGAGGTACTGAACACACATTTTATTAAAAAAGCCATGGAAATGATTACACAGGGAGGGCATGCAGACTCTGCACAGTAGGCCCCCAGCCAAGAATTGTAAGGAAAAGTAACCTAGTCACCATAACAAGCAGGTGCATGATTGGCACCATATTTACCAGAAATAGACATGGATACTTGATAGTCCTCACTTAATGTAGGTGCTAGCATGCACATGCATACATGAGAATGGCACAGGGGGCCTATGCAGTGACGTGGGTAGGGTTAGAGCATGATTAGATGGCTTTCTTTGCCATGATGCTGGGAAGGGCAATAAAAACAGTCAATGCTGCCTGTATTATGCTCCCCTGCTTTGCCTTCTCCCTCTCACTAGGATCTTCACAGTAGTGGACAATGAATGAGCTCAAAACAAATGGGGAGGCTTGAAGTATAGCAGACAGTGAGGAATTTTGCTGAAAAAAAGATAGTGTCTAGGACTCAGATTCCTCTTTTTTAATTAAATGCTTTAAAATGTAATACTGCAGAATATGGTATCCATCATCAGACAAAGCTTTGCATATAAGATAGGCTGTCTGCGTTCAAATTTTATGCAACCAACTTGAAGATCAATATCTCATGACGGTGGACATTATGGATTATATTAGACTGACTGCCTTTGAAATCATCTATAAATATATAATTATTCTATAGTATTTACTTCTACATTTTCTGCTAGGAAACCCATTATATCTCTATAGTGTTTTTGGTCTTAAAACTTACCTTTTAGCTTCTGTAGTGAATTCCTTATCACATAAGATGATTCTACTGATTATATCTCAGTCAAATATCTCTCAGATTTGTTTTGTTTCTAAAACTGTACTGACTAGCTAATGTAAATGACTTAATAAATGTTGATTTTCAGTGAAAAGAAAAACAAAGTTACTGCTTAATCAAACATTATGTTCAGTTATAATAATTTCCTTGGCATCTTTAATAAAATGTGTGCTCAATATTTCTCCCGCACAACATAATTCAGTAAGCTCCTTTCTGTGCAGGGCTTTGCTTTTGTTCCAGACAGAATTAAATTATTTGAAGTAGTTTTCTGGAAAATCTGTGTGATTTCTCAAAATCATGATCAGTTCCCCAGATATTACTGTTAGACTGGTCAAATTAAAGACATGAAGCAACCATTTATCTTTTTTTTTTTGACAGTTTGTTGTTCTCATTAGAATAATTTATTACAGGAAGCATACCTTTCAGTTCTCTACAGGTACAGTTTCACTGAAATATTATTTGCAGTTCATGAATACGTGCTACAAAAGTAGGACTGGACTTAAAAGACTTCCTCTCCTTAATGTGGCAAAAGTGATCCCAGAATTAATTTGTGAAGTCTTTATTCTCATATTCTATATATAATGATATTTAGTTTATTTTTTTATGTATTTACTGTAATTCTGCTAATATGTTATGGAAAATATATAGTGTTTAACATTAATGTATAGCCTCCATATTACAGAAAATTCTGTACTTCTTACACTAGCAAATCAGGGAAGAAAGTATATCTACCACATGATATTTTTTTCCCTGACAGAATGAGGTCAGAACCTGGTATTCAGAAAAAAGTAGATAGGATGACAGATGAGTGGTTAGAAGTAGAACCACCGTTTTTAATTGTGAACTAAAAGATGACTCTCTTGTACTGAACTTCTTAATAACCATGACTACATGATGGCAGGTTCTGTATTGCCATTCAACATTTGTTTTCTTTAATGATACAGCTAAATAAGCCCACTGAAATATACTTAAAATGTTGTCACTTTGCAAGCATTCCTATCCACAAGGATGTTAATAATCATAACTATTACAATAGTAAGCAAGTTGCAATTGTATCTCAGTTGTTGTGGTTCACTAAACATTTTGGATTTAATTTATGAAATTGTATACTGTTAACCATGCAGATGAATATGACAATTTTGCACTCCCTCGTTGCATGACTAAGTGAAAGTAACTTGCCCAGATTAAGTTTAGGTCACTCTATGGGAGACAGTCTTATGTTTCTAAAGAAAATCAGTTAGAAACAAATGATTTAGAAATGCATTCCATATTAGTCATTCATAAGTAGTTATTATGCAGTTTCTTAGTCCAGATGAAACAGTACTCTAACACACGTAGAAAATAATTGAATGGAATCATTTTTAAAAAGTTTACGAAAAAAATATACTTTCTTAGTTTGAAAGGAATTTTATAGATAATGTCCAAAATGGTATGATATAATTACAGTTGCTTGAAATTCTTGCGCTGCACACAAATAAGCTCTGGGAACTTTATTATTTCTTGCTGGTCATTTGGTCAACACTGAAAGACTGCAGGCACTGTGGTTAGCCTTGTAGAAGAGCAAGAAGGTAATTGTTGGATTTTTCTCACTTTCCCTCTCCTCCAAGTTTATATGTTATCATGTTATCAGAGTTGTTATTCAGATATAGACACACACACTGATATATATATAAATATATATATATATATTTTTATTTAATACATGTTGTGTTATATAATATGTATGTATTATATAAAATTATTTTTATATACTACATGCATTCAGCTTTTTTATATAATATGCGTGTATTGTATAAAATAATTTTCATATAATACACGCATTCAGCTTCCAACCAGTTGCCACTTCACTTATCCGTACCTTGATCAAAAAATTAAAACCCACTACACTTTCTGCTGTTCAACTCCCTGCCGAGTACCTACAAAAATCAGCTGATGCTATTGCTTACCCTGTCTCAATACTAATCAATCGGACCATAGTAGAAGCTAAAATTCCCACCATATGGAAAATATCCTATGTAATCCCACTTTACAAAGGAGGCAGCTCTACTGAATTCTCCAGTTATAGGCCAGTAGCTATACTCTCTCCACTTGCAAAGATTATGGAAAAATGTATTCATAGACAACTCATGCACCACCTAATCCAGAATCACCTTATGGCAGACACTCAGCATGGCTTCCATCCTCACCACATCACTACTTCAGCCGTCCTAGCCTTTACCAACACCATAAACCATAATCGCAACAATAATTATATATCATCAGCCCTCTTCTTGGATCTTTCAAAGGCATTCAATATGGTTGATCACCAACTTTTAATCCACATCCTGCAAACATTCTGTCTATATACTAGAGCCCTTCAATGGTTTCAATCCTACCTGAATGGTCGACAGCAAGCTGTCCTCTGGCAGAACAAACTCTCTAACCTTCTACCTAACACCTTTGGAGTACCACAAGGCTCTATACTAGGGCCCTTGCTGTTCTCCATCTTCATTAACGACCTTTATACTGTCATCCCATAAGTCAGCTGTATCCAAAATGCTGATGACTCTACTCTGATTTGCTCAGCCACATCTCCAATAGAGTTATGGTCAGCTACCCAGACCACCTTTAATGCAATAGGAAACTGGCTTTCTGAATGTAGTCTGATCCTAAATCCCAAAAAAACTAAAATGCTGTTATTTTCACCAACACGTAGGTCTACCGCTTTCACCTTTACCATAAATTCAAATGATGACACAATAATCTCCCCTGACCCCTCTACAAAACTATTAGGTGTCATCATAAACAATAATCTAAAATTCAACCTACATGTTAACCAAACTATCAAAACCATCAATAAAAAACTAGGCTCAGTTTACAGAATAAAAGCCTTCCTAACCCCTCCAGCTAAAATTGCCATAGCTCGCTCTCACCTTCTTTCAACACTTCTGTATGCATGCATCCCCTCTACTCTCGAATTTAAACAAGACTTTCCTTAACAAACTCTCAATTTGCTACAACCACATTGCCAGGTTTGCCACTAGGCTGCCTTTTAGGACACATCATTGCATCAATCTAAATCAGCTTGAGTGGCTTGAACTACCCAGCCTAATCCAGTATAACCAACTGATTATGGCCTATAAATTCCTCTATAATCTGGACAATACTCCTGCACTTAAAAATATTATCACCCCCTATAACAATCCTAGACCGCTTCGATCCTCTAACAAACTACTAATTCAGACTAGCAAAATTAATAACACAGACGGTGACTCTCTCTTTGCAAACTCTGTAAGTAGATCCTGGAACTCTCTTCCAGCTGATATTACCTTACTTTCTACCTTAGGTCAATTTAAAACTAGACTCAAACAACATTTGTCACTTAACCGGCTATGTCAATGTATCAAGCCTGGCTAACTCTCTCCAGAATGTGTAAAAATCTGTTAACCAGTTTACTGTGTAATTTAATTTAATCCTGACTTGCGCTCAGGATCTTGTTTACTTATGTAATCTCTGTAAATAGTCTGTTTGTAATATGTAATGCTGGTATTATGTAATGCTGTATCTGCTTACCCTTGGAGCTTTTCTCCCTGGGCCTCCGCTGAAAATAGACATGCATCCAGTCGGACTATCCCGGTCAACAAATGTAAAATAAAATAAATAAAAATATACACACACACACACACACACACACACACACACACACACTAATGTATATATATATATATATATATATATATATATATATATATATATATATGATGAAAATGACCCAAATGATGTAAAACTGTCCCTAAAAACAGATGCTTCATCAGACATTTTCTACAAGCCATATCCACACATAAATACTGTTTGAAATCTGACCAATCCTGTTGGTGTAACAATTAATTAAACTTAATTGCAGCAAGAGATAAAGTGCTTTTTAAAGTAACAGTACACCAATACATTATAGAAAATGATCAACAGGAGTACTGGCAACCTACAGACAATGGACGCATCCCTTCTGTTTAGGAAAGTCCGTTCTATTCAGCCTGCTAGACTTCTTTGCGAGGGTTGCCAAGGCTATTGATGAGGGAAAAATGGTGCACACTGCCTACCTCGACCTGTCCAAGGTGTTCAATACAATATACCACTTAGGTATAATTGAGAAACTCTCAGATCTAGGCATAAATCCCCTACATAACTTGCAGGATTGCTAGATGACTCACAGGTAGGACCCAAGAAGTTAGGAATGGTGATACTACATCTACCAGGAGCCTAATCACACAATGGAGTACCCCAGGGCTCTGGGTTAGGCCCACTCATGTTTGGCATTTATTTCTAGATGACTGTAAACTGGGTAGTATCATAGATTCCCCCATGACATAAACATCCTACAAGAGAGTTGTGACAGAGCCACAGATTAAATTTCAATGTGAAGAAATGCATTATAGTGCCTTTGGGAAGTTATCCACAAAAACAAATTACTCCATTAATAAAACACCTCTAAGAGAAGACCTGGCAGTTAGGGATTTAGGGACATATGTTTAGGGTAATTTAGCCTTTGACCAACATGTAGCCAAGATAGTAAGAAACTCATTCTATGTCACCCAGCTCATAAGCAAAGCTATGGCATCTAGATCCAAGGAATTTATAGCACCATTCTATTCAGCCCTTATCAGACCCATCATTCAATACAATGCCTACTTTACCATGCACCAAGCCAGCACCTGCAGCAGTTGGAATGCCCATAATGATTTCTCGTCAGGAGAATCTAGGGTATAAATATCCTGTCTTAAAGAGATCACCTTAAAGCCCTGTAGCTTTATTCAGTCTCCTACAGGTTACTGAGACATGATCTTTTCCTGATATGTAAGGCATCCTCAGACCCAGCTCTGATGGAACACTGGATTTAAGGCTCTAAACTTGGCCTGTGACATAAATAAAACATTTTGGACTTACTGACATGGATCTCAGCAAACCCCCACCCTATGGAACAGGCTCCCTATTCACATGAAGTGGAGCTCATCCCTGACCCTTTTCAAGTAAAACTTTGATCACTGGAAGAGAAATCATAAATTAATTCCCAGGCTGACCCCCCCATGTCTCTGATTGACAGAGGCCAATAGTAAGTTAACTAATCCCAAACTAACATACCCCTCACGGACACAACCCTTAGTTGCCACATTACTAACATATCCCTACCATATAAGCATCCGATGTGCTCAAGGACAAAACTGAGCCAGGTTCCACAGCTAAGCTTATAAAGACTATGGTGATTGATAGCCTAATACAAACTTATAAACCTATGAACAGGTGAAGTACCAAGGAACCTGGCTTTGGTTTTAATGTAATTAATCATTACTACAATAAAAGCACTGTGCATGTACACATCAGGTCAGGAATAATTTTTTGGCATAATATTTTGAGATTTTTGGGTACATTTCATATGCAGATCACATGATTGTAGAATTTATGGCCAGTGTGCAAGATGGCTACATTTCTGATACAATAGTGAAAACTATAGGACAGTATATAAAGAGTCCTATGCATCCCACAGAAAAGATGAAAAAGAAAAGAGAAGAACATAGCTTCAACTACATTGATTAAATATGGAAATGTTCTTGTACAAATGTTTTATTGTATCTGTTTAAATATCAGTGGACTTGGCTGAAGTATTCAGAAATTAGTACATTTTAGGCAGTATTCAGTTCTGCAGTTTGAATTTAGAGCCATATATTTCAGGATGTAAGAGTTCATTGCTAACATCTGAATTGAAAAGAATATAAGTTTGAATGGAAATGATCATGAATTTAAGTTTACAACTTAAGAATGCAAAAAGAAACATTTTTTGAGCATCCAGTAAAGCACCAACCTTCCTCTTGACTTGTTTCATTTTAAAAATAGAATAGCACACAGTTTTGATAATTCTAGCAGGTATTAAAAGATATAGATTGTCTATAGTTTGAACCCATATGATCTCTTAAGATTTGCTACTTTTAATGACCATAAATCTAGGATCGCCTGCTGTTTTTGTATCTCAAAAGGAAAGCTAGCTGAAATAATTAGAAAATGTAACATTGATGCTTCACAGCATAGTAGTATGAGCAATTGTTCACTATCTAAGAACTGTAAAAGAACAAAATGAGTTCGGTGACTATGTAAGAAGACTCAGTTTACTTTTCTGAAACATTTAATTACAAGAAGGCAAAGGACATTCTGAAGTGAGTGATTACACTGCACATTCTGAAGAGACATTTTCTTGGAAAAACTCCTTAACAGAGATATGTAGACTCCCTGGTCTGAACACCTGGAAAAATTATACACTGACACCGGCTAGTGCCGACTTCCTGATGATGTTTCAACTGAAAAGGTTTTTTGATGCTATTTTACTGAGACGGGTTTGCTTTTCATTATTTCTGGCTTCCTGCAAAATGTTGTCTGGAAATATAAATTGTGAACAGCAATTAAATTCTGCAAAAGAAAACACAATTATGGTTATCATCTACCTGCAGCAGTTCTAATATAATATACAGCTGATTTTAACACCATAAGTATAAAGGGCAGCTGGAGTTAAACGTTGTCGTGCACAGAAATGATAAGCCAGTTTTATGTTCTAGTATTTTTATGTTATTATCTGGTTTAACAGAACGTAGCTTATGCAACCAGGATGAGGACAGCTTCCCTGGTCAGTACTGAGGGCTTCATCATACTGACCTTTATGGGGTACTGTAGGTAGTAGTTTTAATACTTCCTCAAACTGGTCTGACTTTACTAATGGTAATGTTTAATTTGTTGTAGAGGTTACAACGTATGGCTGGCTGGCACAGCACAGCACAGGAAACAGTGGCATACATATCATTTGATGAGTTTAAAGCATCTGTAAGATACCTCAGGAGATGATGATTTCACTATTGCCACTGCCTTGTAGGTAGCACAGGATTATATTGTGAAAGTAGAAACAGCAAACAGAGATATAGTCAGTATTTCTTTCAGGCAAGGAAGATTAGACATATTGCATCGGCTAACAACATTGTTAAAATATATATGTTAGCAATAATGAAATATACACAATAGCCACCACCCCAACTTAGCATAATGGAAAAAATGTCTCCCTTCTAAGTATCTGAATAGCATTACAATGCCAATGAAGTTTACAGTACAGATGACATTTTTCTATGTAAGATAAAATAGTATAATACCTAATAATTTGATGTAAATTAAAGGTAGACTAGAATTCTTATTCAAAATTCCTTTCAATAAAGTTTAGAGAGTGTTTAAGATGTAAGACCTTGTATTCAAGTGGCTACCTAAATAAGACATTGCACATGCTTTTGAATCAGGAATTTCAAACAGGCTAAAATGTTTTCCAGAGCTGTCATTCTGCATGCTGTTATGCAGTTATCCTGAATTCAGAGATATAAGACTAAGTTATTTTATCAATGTTTTTGTTTAGTAGCAAGCATTTTTATGGAGACAATATAGGGCTAAGAGAGAAACAAAAGACAGGGAAATCTGTTTCACTGGCAGTGGCTAATAGCATGTCCTCTACAATGGGCTCAATGCTTGCCACTCTGGATTCCAGTGAACATCCAGCCAGAGAACTTTGTACTCCATAGTAATGATTTCTTTCTCAAATCAGTTCAGACACTTTACTGCAAATTTTCCCCTCACAAAATCTTTTAGACTGTTTCGAAGCCCCCCCACTAAATCTGAAACTATA
Organism: Protopterus annectens; assembly: GCF_019279795.1. Taxonomy (NCBI): domain Eukaryota; kingdom Metazoa; phylum Chordata; order Ceratodontiformes; family Protopteridae; genus Protopterus; species Protopterus annectens. The sequence goes on along the minus strand of NC_056731.1, from coordinate 1,051,432,966 downwards.
TAATATTTCAGAGACAAATGTAGCTTTGCTGATTGGTTAAAGACCAAAAATAAAACATGCTAGTTTGAAACATTTCCTTCCTTGCAGAGTAGGGATATCTACAATAGTTAACACAGTTCCTGGTTTATATCTTTGGCCACTGTAAGATTTTCAAGAAGACTTCTCAACTTCTTATTAGTCTTGCCTATACTCCTTTCTGTTTTAATTTGTCCGGATGCTTATGGTTTCTAATATCGTAATAAAGATGGACTTCATTCCTTTGTTAGGGTGAGATTAACATTCATAGCATTATAACTGATACTTTGTTTGCTGTTGGTCATGAGTTATCCTCTCAGCACCCATTATGCAAGAGAATAGCCTCCTTTTGTAGATGATATGGGGTTACCTGTACTGGCAATGCATTTACATTTTTTGAATATTCTTTCATTAGCCATGTTGGTCCTACCACTACTATTGAATTATCTGGGTCTGTTTATTCCACATTGTTCTTTAGTTTCTATTTGCATATCCTGGTGTTGAATAATGTTATGTCTCTCAGTTCACTGGACACTATATTCACTAGATGTCGCTATTTCAGTGAATAATATTCCTCCTTTCTTTTTACTTCAACTACAACATCTGGTTTCCTTGTATCTAGTGTATTGAATCTGATCCCATGTGCTGAGTACTTCTTCATTTTCATTAATCCCTGGTAGTTCATGTCTCTAACGCTTCTTAAGCTAAATGTATGTTGTAGTGTTTCCGCAATCTGTAGAGTAACAGTCTTGTCACATTACTGACCAAAATAAATTGTACGACTGTTTGTAGATCTCTACTACAGAGCCTACAATTGTCTGTATCTCCCACTTTTTCTACAGACTTCATAAATCAGTGTGTATGTAGTCAGTTATCTTGATATGTCATTATTAATCTTTTGTCTTTTAGTTTAAATTCATTTTTGTTTATGTGTCCCAAATACTTTCAAATATCTTCATGTAATTGTAAGGAAATGTTGATGTTATGCTTACTTTTAAAATTCACTTAGACTGCATCCCACTCTCAATGCTAACTGCGCTTGTATCTTAAACTTATATCTGAATGTCATTGTAAGCCAAAAATGTATATATTAATAAAAATCCCCCTTATGTAAAATAGATAGATATCTTCTTTTGTAGGCTTGAAGGCTCAACATCATTAAATATTTATGTTTTTGAGAACTTTTTTTGTTTATTACTCTGAATAAGCTGAGTTTATTTTTATACTCCCTTGTTCAGTAAGAGTTGCAGTTTTGCATTTTTCAGAATCCCTCCATATCATCGTTGAAGCATATTGCAATATTCACTTAATCATTCCTGTGATTGTGAAAAAATTGCTCCAATCACTGTGCAGTATTATGGGGTCTTTCTCCTTTTCCTAATTTTATGCAATTGTAAAGTATATATATATATATATATATATATATATATATATATATATATATATATCTATTTGGGAGTGGATACAGGAGGACTTGCTCCCAGAAAAACAAGCTGTTCCATTTTAAGGTTTGTTGACTGAGCATTTTGTTTTATGGGATTTTATAACAGAAATGTTATTTAAAAATTCTGGATTTGTTCTGAACATTACCCTTATAAAATTGCTAAGGCAATGCACTTGGATGTTCAGTGTTATATAATGCATTTATTTGTTTGCATTTGGTAAGTGGGAAAGTCCATCTAACTAGAATATATTTTCTGCTGATATCAGGGGAAAAATGCTAATGATAGCATTCTAATAATTTTTATGGGACTACATAATGTAAGTTATGATTTTACATAATGTAAACGTAGTACTTTCAACTTAATGTTAATATGATCACAGTAAAGGAAAATGCAAAGTTTTAAATATATTTGCAATCATTCATTTACAATACAAAGCAAACACGTGTCTAACATATTACATAACAGCCAAAGTAGTTGAAATTATTTATGGTGATATTCATGGCTGAGCATTTTCTTGAATTGATCAGCATGTGGACATTTTCATGGAGAGGGTTTGTGGGTGAGAACGCAAGGTTAATTAGCATATGCCTCTCCCCCAGACAGACTCATTAGAATTCAGCATGGCTGAAGAACTATGTTAGGGTCATTGCTGCATACCAAAAGGTTATGGTGTTGTGTAAACAAAGGTGTACTCATTGCAATACCTCCTTGAATCACTCCATTATATACATGTTGACTAGCAGCTAAGAAAGAGTATTACACACATCTCAAAAGAGATAGCAGAGTAAGTATAATTAGAAGGTGTGTGCAACCAGAGTGTCACAGTGTGCATAAAAGATGTCGAATTCAAATCAGATACAAATAGGAAAGTTAGGTTGTATCAACCTATGAACCTATGAAGATGTGTAGTTTACTGAAGGCATTTATAATATCTGTATTGTAGAAAGTGAGTTGTTAATGGTGGCGTAAATCTAATGTATCAAAAATCTTTTATGTGAGGTGAGAGAGATTTGCAAAGTGTGGGGGCCTGTATTAAAAATGCATAGTTAATGCATTGTAACCATATTTTGTAGGGTTGTAGAGTAGGGTAATTTTGGGAATTACTTCTATAGTGATTGTGCGAGGCTTTAGTTATGAGCTTTGTTGCAAGAGGACAGCATGACTCTAGAAAGAGTTTGAAAGAAAGAGACCAAAGAAGAAAGTGTGTTCCTTTTTTAACTGGCGGTCATATGGCTTTATTGACGGAGTTACAGTAGTGTTCCTGTGTTAGAGAACATATAGTGAACTGATATTTTATTTGTAATTGTCTGGAATGTTTTTTTCTTTTTTTTTTTCTTTTCTTTTTTATTCAAGTTCATGCAGGAGGTTGTGGTTGTGATGGGTAGTGCATATTCATGATTGATAAAACTACCCTTTTGGCAGTTGCTAATCTTGCTAGTTTTGAGAGGAAGGAAGAACATTTTTTTTTATCTTGCAGAGAATTCTAAAAAAAAACTGATTCTCTTAATGGTTTTAACAATGTGGGATTTGATGCTGATGGTCTGGTCAAGCCAGATACCAAGATACTTGAATATGGAAGCCATTTTGATTGGGGTTAGTGACTTACAGCTTGTTTTTCATGAGTGTTGAAAGCATGTTTTTGTTTTACTGTGGTTGAGTAGATGTTTCTGACCAATTAGCTAGTCATTAAGAGACAATGTAATTGATAGCATAAGTACGATTGGAAAACAGAAACATACAAATAATAGTAGTGATCTTGAAAACTGTAAGAATGCAACCTATATACATCTTCAAGTAAACGAACTTTAAAGTACTTTCCACTGTTGTCAAGCACTTAATACTGTTCACCACCTAAAGTTTAAATGTGTGTATATCCAGTTTCCATCTACCTATCTTAAACTCACTACTGCTCCTATTTCTATTTTATCTACCTATCTCAAGCTTCCTACAATTTCACCATATTCCCTCCTTCTTGTACTTCACCTCAATATTGCCTTAGTTATCACAGTTTAGAGCAAGTAACACTAGCATAGCAACAATCACCCTTATTCTTGTTCATATACCATACATAAATATTTACCACCAAAACCATGAGATCTACTGATCAGTCATTTCTCTGTGATGGCACAAACTATTCCATGCTACTTTATTTATTAGCCTTCTTTTTTTTTCTACTTTATATTACTCTCTCAATTTGCATTGTTTATGTATAAACTATTTACTACCTATATATACCAAAGTTGTGTATTCTTGATTGTTTTCATTTTCTTTTATTGTTTGTAATGTATTTTTGTAATGGAGCTTTTCTCCCCAGGCCTCCACTGAAAATGAGCCACTGACCAAATGGGACATCCCTAGTAAACAAATGTAAAATAAAATAAATAAATAAAAATATATACATATCAGCCTATAAGATGAGAGGAATGTGTGGAATGTCATACGGAAGTTTATTGATAATGATTTTTAAAAGTAGATGTCTTAGTATGGAACATTAACAACTCTCTTTAACTTATTCCTTATAATACAGCTCTTTTGAGTGTGTACTGTTAACTCCCAGTGGGTATGTCTTCAGCCTTTAAAAAATGAATTTATCACCTTACAGTTCAAACCATACCTGTCAACCTGAAAAAATCAAAAATCTGGACAAAGGCCAATGGAAATATGTACAAATCTGTACACTGATTAACATAAAACTTGCATACATGATTATGTAACCCCATCCCAGTTCAATGGAATTGTGGGATACCAACTTTTAAACACAAACTGAAGAACAGACAAAATATGATCATGAAACGCAAAAATAGAATAGTGTTTTATTTATATTAATGTTTGAACTTGTATCATACTTTGAACTTGTGCAAACTGCAAAACTAAAATACAATTTTATTTTATAAAAACCAAATTAACTGCTTAAGCCTTCTACAGCCGGAAAATAAATGAGCTGGATTTACACAGAGGAAATCAGCAGATAGATATATTTACAGACTGAGCACTTTTTGGGAAATTAGATCAGTTCTTCTAAAGCAGAGAAGTGTAGCAATTGATTGGATTCAAATATAACTGTAATACCTTCGATTATACGGATTTAGCTAACACTAGGAATACATTCAATACAATTTCTACAAAGGTCATCATTATGAAACAATATTTTCTATGGAAAATATTTAAGCACCGTACTGCAGAACTATACATACAAAACATTACCTTTGAAACACTTACATTTAGGCTCCAGTACTAACATTGCCTTTACCTGTTTTTTTTTTTAAATGATACTATTCTCACTTAGCCGAATTTTCTGTGATACTTTTCTACAAGATTTAGGGACAATTTTAGAAAATGTTTTTTTCATTAGTGGTAAAGATTAAAGAGAGGTCTCAGTAGTTTAGTTTCCATGTTGTCTCTAAATGTGTATAAAGTAAATTTAAATATAAAATAACTTTGTAACGGTACAGAGTAACTCTCGCATAAAAGTTTAAAAGTCAGACATTTCCAAAAAAAAAGCATATTCCATAGTAAATGGCAACCATTTTTTTAAATGCATAACAATGATGTTCACTGGAAAGGGAGATGGGGGTGATCCTTAGGATTTTGTTTTTGGTGACTTTCAGTATGTGGGTTTTGTGGTAAAAGTAGGGCATTTAATGGTTGGCAATATTCTAATCTTAGCAAAAGTCAGTCAGTCATCCTCCATGAGCTACTGATCAGTGCCGTAGCTAGAGTTTGTGTCGCCTGGGGCTTTCTTTGAGTTTGCTGCCCATCCCCCTCACAAAATCATGGTCAAACGGGGACCCCCAATACACAGCCCTCCCACCTGCAGCCATTCCAGTGTCCTATTACTTGGCTATTTCTCCCCATTTACCATAAACACTGTACTGTGCATACTGCTATAATAATTATTTGGATCTCGTTTAAAACTTTTATTTTACATTTTATAGCACAAATACTAATAGACATCCACTAAACAAACCAATACAGACTTACAATAAAAGCAGACTTAGCTTTAAAACCTCTCTGCCTTGAAACTCACATTAATTGAAACAGCATTGAAACCCACATTCAAAGAAAATGCATCTGGACAGTAGCAGATAAAGATTACCTTTGGGGTGTTTTCAAATCATAGGCCCCTTACACACATTATTTAGGACCATGCAAACATACATGTGTTCTTTGATACACCTTTCTGACTGCATTAAATTATATTCTTTGAATAATACAGCACACTGTTAGAGCATATTTTAAATTTATTGTTTGAACATTTTTCTAGTAAGCAATGAAACAAAATGTATGAACTAATAATAATGACAAAACTGCCCAATCTGGAACATTTCCATCATAAAAGTCTACTAAAACTTTTGTCATTACAATCCACCAATAACAATAAATATGCACAATCTCTGAAGAAGTAAAAGTCTTCTAAATAATTTTGCATTGAAGATATCTGTAATTAATGAAAAAGTTGCTGCTAGCAAACAACTTTTTATTTCATTGTTTCATCTACAAATAAAGTGCCTGTTGCCCTTGAAGAATAAATTCCCAATGATACATTAAAAAAATGATAAGCTAGTAATATTGCAATAGGGAATGGATGGCAAACTGATAACAGGTTCATAGTTACTAGGTATCACTGCCAAAGGAGGACATTCTCAAGACTGCAGCATCCAGTCTCTTTAAAAGTAGAACATCAGCAAACCCTCTATATACTGTGGGAGTAGAACCCACAGCCTTCTGCATCAAAAGCCAGTACACTACCATTTTTGCTTTTGACAATACAAGCAGACTTGGCATAAGCAGCACTAAACTTTTCTTCCACTGAAGAATTTTGCAGCTCTAGAAAAAGGCAAAAAGCCAAAATTTATTGGAGGGGGGCAAAGGCTCAAAATCAGGGAGTGGGATGGGTCACATTTTAAACATTGTTTGTATAATCTTAGAAAGTTGCTAGAAAAAAAATGTTTTGGTGTTACCATGCATTTCCTGAAATATAGAAAGATTGAAACTTAAACGGCTATAATTATTTAGTCAATTCATTTCTTAGCGATTTGCCAGAAAACCACACATTTTAAGAGAAACACAGACCAAAAGAATGAACCAAACATTTCAGATACTCTGTGAAACTTTGGACAGTTGAGAGCTATGGACTTAACTCCTTGAATCACAAGTGGTGGTATGGGTAGAGATTTCAGGGTCTTGCCCCTTGTACCCAAGGTACAGGGTTTGAGCACAACGTATGCACTCCTTCAAAGCACAATGGCCACACACACACCTTAAAAGCACAACAGATACACACACACACACACACACACACACACACACACACACACACACACACACACATGCACACATTCAAAGCACAACAGACCTAGACACCTTCAAATCACAATGGACACACACACCTTCTAAGCACAGCAGACACACACACACACACACACACACACACACACACACATACATTCAAAGCACAACGGACATACACCTTCAAAGCACAATGGACACACACAAATGTGCATGCACACACACATCATCAACGCACAATGGACGCACACACCTTCAAAGCACAATGGACAAACACACAAACACTCACACACACAGACAAAAGCACACACACACACACACACACACACACACACACACACACCTTCAAATCACAGTGGATACACACACTTTCAAAGCACAATGGACACACACACACACACACACACACACACACACACACACACACACACACACACACATCTTCAAAGCACAATGGACACACACACACCGTCAACATCTTCAAAGCATAACGGACAAACACACCTTCAAAGCACAAAGGACACACACACACGCACACACACACACACACACACACACACACACACACACACACACACACACACACATTCAAAGCACAACAGACACACACACACACACACACGCACACACACACCTTCAAAGCACAGTGGATACACACACCTTCAAAGCACAATGGACACACACACACCTTAAAAGCACAACAGATACACACACACACACACACACACACACACACACACACACACACACACACACACACACACACATGCACACACATGCACACCTTCAAAGCACAACAGACCCAGACACCTTCAAATCACAATGGACACACACACCTTCTAAGCACAGCAGACACACACACACACACACACACACACACACACACACACACACACACACACACACACACTCAAAGCACAACAGACACACACACACACACACACACACACACACACACACACACACACACACACACACACACACACACACACACATCTTCAAAGCACAATGGACACACACACACTGTCAACACCTACAAAGCTTAATGGACAAACACACCTTCAAAGCACAGAGGACACACACACACACACACACACACACACACACACACACACACACACACACACACACACACACACACACACACACACACACACACACACACACACACACACACACACACACACCTTCAAAGCACAAAGGAAGCTTGACTCTAATTCTAGCACACTAAAATTACCTGCAAAGAACAATGGAAGCTTGTCTCGTAAATTCAAATCCTGCAAAGCACAACAGAGCACATCTGGCAAAAGCATTTCAGTGCCCAGTGCAAAATGGAAGAAAACCTGTTCTTAAATGCTTCGATAGTACACATGGACCAAAAGAAAACAATTCTTGAAGAAGAAGAAACAGCTAACGTCCTTCAGTAGTCACTTTTTTTTTTTTTCCCTTTCCTTACCTGGAGGAGCTATAGAAACTGTGCTGCTGCACTGTGAAATGAACGGGGTAGACTGTCACTAACACTGTTGCTGCTCTCTCCGACCTGTAGTCCAGTCCTGACCCTTTCTAAACTGACTCTGGAACTTGAAGGAAACTTAGCTTAGCTGCTGCGGACCTGCAGTCTGTCTGAGATACATGCACACTACTTTTACACACATTGCTGCTGCTCATAAATATAAAGTACAGTGAGTCAGTCAGTGAGTAGTCACACCCCTTGAACCCTCAGCCAAATTCCAACAGGCTGGCAGGCTGCTCATGAAGCTGACATCATCGTGCATGCCTTTGCATGTGATGATGTCAGCAGAAAACTGCTGGAAAAAAATATAAAAGCCAGGAAATTCAGGAATAAAGGGGGCCACTCGAGAATTCATAGCACCCCATTATTTGGACCTCAAAACTGGCAAATACTGAGGAATTTTGTACGGTTGAGAGGTATGGTTCAAACAAATATTCATATCTCTGGAACCATAAATGTTAAAAGAAAACTATAAATGTCAAACTTTTCAGGATAAATTCATTTTTTTAGATTGGCAACATTCATTCAGTTTAGTGCTTTAAACTGGATTTTATAAGCCAAAATTAAGGCATTGAATATTAATTTTGTATAAACAGTTTACAAAATCTCTGTAACCACTCAAGCAAGATGCACACTGCAGGATTTTCTTCATACAGCTGTAAGCATTCATATGAGGCTATACAGTTCTGTCTGTGTTACCTGAATGTTGGGATAGCTAGAGAAATATGAAAATTATTACACTACAATTAAACATCATACAAATAATGTTGAATACCTCTTTAGCTGCATTAGACAGAGATCAAATATCAATACAATCGTGTTTGCCATCATGTATGCTTTAAGATAAAATCTTCTGATACCTTGTATGTAGCATGGTTTTAGAACTGTTAATGAAAATATGAACAAGCAATATTTGATGCCTAGAGGTGCAGTAGGCGGTAACTGCAGAAATACATGGAGGCACAATTGGCTGTAATGAGTTAAATAGTGCAGGAATGCTGGAGGGGGAAAACCTACTAAAACTCTGAAAAGATGGTCAGTAGGGAAATCTTTGCAGCATTGTCAGGAATCAGGCCCAAAAGGAATTAAAAAAAGTAGGGAATAATCATTTAATTGAAAAGTATTTGTGCGATTTACAAAGGCTGTACCTGTAAGGTCCCTGGTGTACATATTCATTAAAGTATCATCAGTCAAACTCCAAAGTGTAGTCATTGTAATGTCACTTGTCCAAAAGCCATGTGCCTTAGTGAAGGCAGTGATATATTTGGATAAACAGTGATAATCACAGAGTACTGATTTTTAGATTTCCCAGTGAAGAGAGAGTGGAAATAAGTTACAGTTTGAGGAACGTTGTGGTTGCTTTAAAAGTGCATTGGTTAGGTCTTTTTTCCAGATAGGAGGGATACTATTTTGGAGTAGGCAAAATTTAAATGTATGAAGAAGTGGAGAAGTAATGCAATGCTTGCAGATGGAGATAAACCATCCATTGAAGATGTCTGCTGTTGAGGAATTTGGTTCAAGAGGGCTTTTATGTTCTTTTCTTTAATTTGTTTGAAACAGAGACTGTTCTCTTAGAAATAGTTTTCTTAGAAGTGAGGTCTGTTTTGATTTCAGGAAGTCAGATTTGTGACTTCTCATTGCTTGGTTTTAAAGTTTTCAGGGAATGATAGTGTGCTTATGATTTTCTGAGGTGGGATTTCACTTCCATTGTTACCATGAGTCATCCCTTAACTGTAGTCAGGAAATCCTTCTACGTGGCACACCTCATCACAAAAGGGTTCTCCTCTAGAAAAAAGGAGGTAATTGTTCCTCTCTACTCATCCCTCATCAGACCCATTATAGAGTACAATGCCCCATTTGGCATGTATCTCACAAGACACCTACAACAATTGGAAAGGCCACAGAAATACCTCACTAAGAGGATTGCCAGCCTCAAACAGATGCCAAATGAAGACCATCTAAAAAAACTCCAGATCTACTCCATCGCATATCGCCTACTCAGAGGCAATCTCTGCCTAACATACAAAGCTATGTCAAACCCAGAGCTGTTGGACATGCTACATTTAAAGAAATCCCAATCTCTGTGAACCACACTCTCCAGAGACCTAAACCTTGTCACCACGATAAACAGAACATGCTGGAGGGATAGATTCCTGTCCCAGAGATGTCCCATACTCTGGAACAAACTACCAATTCATTTCAAGCAAAGCTCTTTGAGAAAAATCTTGACAACTGGATGAGAAATAGAAAATTCACCCCGGGGATCACTTCTGCAGCGTTGCTTGACAGGGTCACAGGAAAATAATTTTCTTAGGTGGCGAAAGACAGGGAACCTTTATGGCTAGGCTTATATAGGTGCCAGGGCCAATTGCCTAGTACCTACATATGAACCTATGAACCTATGAACTCAGATACCTCCAAAACATACAATCTTAATTCTACCATTCTACTTTCTCTGACCTCTTCAAAGAACAGATACATCAAATCAAAGTCCTTACCAACTAAATTTACAGCACACCATAAGCAAAAATGTAAATGGCTGTATATTTTTATAGACAATAATTCTTCCAGAAACTCATTTGGGAGATTCACACTAACCCTGCCTCACTAAACAGCTACCCAGCAACCTAGCAAACACAAATTCAAATGCATCTAGCTCTACTTCTCCATCTAGCTCTGTGGGAAAACTCCTGCTCCAAAACATGAATGATAGAAGTATATGTAGCAAATACTAAAAGATTCATGCATATTTAGCTTCTTACTCCCCTGATATATTCATTACTATAGAAACCTAGTTAAAGAAAGATATATTATATAATGAAGTCATTCCCTCCTGGGTATAATATATTGAAGCTTAACAGGAAAACAAATGTGCTGTTGATGTTTTCATTGTCTATATAAATCTAGCCAGAAACAACACTGTTTACCCTATAGATCTCAAAATATAACAATGAGGTGCTCCTCTCATCACTGCTTAAAATCAAAAAATAAAAAGTCTAATCTATGTATTTTATTTTATATATATAGCGTCCACCTTTTAACAACACATCAACAGCAATAGATAACCTCTAGCCACATCAACATAGACTGATAGCTGATAAACAATGGCACTCTCTCAGAATTGATTAACATATATGGCTTTATACAGCTAATCTACTCCATTAATATAATCAATAAAATGTCTGACATATATTCAGTTTTAGATTGTATCTTTACCAACAAATTAAACACAATTCAATAATTTTGATGTCTACCATATACAAAAAGAGTGCATCATCCTATGTATGCAGTCAGAAACTGCAGTACCCAATACAAAAGTATAATTTTATCCAAATATGTGGCACAACAAAATTTAACAAAGACATTTTGTCAATAATCTTATCCCAATATAACTGAATCATATTTAAAATTCATACCCCTTGATGTTTTGATCTCATACTTTAATGAAACCTTTATAAATATTCATAAAAGCCTAACACCTGTATAAACTAAACAGTAAAATCAAATGCTTTGCCATTGCTAACTAAAGAAACTAAAAAAAAACTCATGCTTCAAAGACACAAAGCCTGGAAAGACTGGTATAAATGCCGAAGACAAAATATACTTTATACCTTTAAGCATCTAAGAAGTCTTGCTTAGCACAATATTAAAATGGATAAACAAACCTAGTATACTACGCTCCAATATAAACACCAAAAACATCCAAGAATGTTTTAGTCATCACTAAACAGACGAATGCATCCTGGCCAAACTATAATCCCGTCTCCTTTTACCCTTAACACCACTGATTCAATATTGACCCACTTCAACTCCTATGTTATATAGACAGTACTATATCTGATTAATTATATCAACATTTCATCTCTCTATTTAGCCCTGTCTCATCTTTCATCCTGCCCTACTAGGTCAGTTTCCTTCTTCTTCTTCCTCCCATTCTTTTCCACTACTATAAGCAGGCTTCTACTGAAAAAAAGCCGCCTCTTTGGCTACCAATCAGATTCCAACAGAATTCCTAAAATACCAGCTAATATCTCTGTTTTCTCATATCCATACTGATAAACTAACTCATATCTGAGAGAAATGTCCCATTCACCTGGAAAAAAATCCTATATAAAACAACTCTACAAAGATATCATATAAACCGAGTTGTGCAACTACAAACCTATTGTAATTATATCCCCTTTGTCAAAAATATTAAACATTGCATCCACTTGTAACTTATGCAGTACATTAACTCTAGCAATCTTCTCTCAAGCCCATAATGGTTTTAGACCACAGCATAGTACTACGACTGCAGTGTTCACATTCATCAATATCATAAACAAAGATAGTAGTGATGGCAACTAGGTTTCTGCACTATTCTTAATTTTTTTTCAAAAGACACTATATTCCTTCAACAACTTTTTATTGAACTTTCTTCCCATGGCTTCACCTAATCTTCTGTCTTTTTCTCTCATAGTTCTATAGCAATCTGACTGATAGGCAGCAAGCAGTCATATAGAAACTAAATCTCTACTTCTTTCTACCAGTCACTATCGTAGTCTCACAAGGATCAGTAATGAGCCCTCTCTTATTCAGTATTTTTATGAGTAAACTACATCCTGCCACCACCTCAATAGCATGATTCAATATGCTGATGAGTCAGCCCTTCTATTTCGAGGCCCATCCCTATCAGCAGACATCATGCAAAATTCTTACACCACTATCAAAATCTGGCTAAAATTTGCAAATCTACTTTTAAATCCTCAAAATATGCTTTTCACTCCAAAAGAATACCAACATAAAGCCAAATAAAACTCAGTCTTTTGAAATAACCTCATTCAACAAATGCTGAAACTGAAAGCATAGTCCCAACAGAACTATTGGGTGTTCTAACTGACAGCAATCTCATATTTGAACAAAAATTTTTGCAGTCCATTAAAATACACACCAAAAATTTGGTTCATCTCTCTCTAAAGCCAAACAATTTTGACATATGATGCAAGTGAAGCAGTGGCATCTACCTACATTATTCCATCCCTACTATATGCCTCACTTATTTTTACAAATGTAAATACTAAGTAATAACACCAAACTCCAAACACCACTCATAACGAATGAAAGACAGACAGCCCAATCTGTAATTAACATTTTCGTTCTATTTATTCACACAGAACTTCTTTAGAAAAGCACCCATGCCATATACAATGACATAAATAACAAGTCACATCTATCAATCAACCAATAAAATTGTAAGTTCAATTATATATGTAAATGTAAATACTAGACTTAATGCTAATCTTTCCATCTTATTCAATATAATAGCCAAATTTGCTCCCAACCTTCATTATAGGACTTGTTGCATAAAAATTTTATGTCTCATGATTACTCTTCACAAAATGCATATTGACTTGTAGTTTCTTCACAAAAGAGTCAAATAAAATGCTATTACATGTGTATGTTAAAAGAAAAAAAAATGAAAAATAGATGTATGATTATGCAAAATATAGTTTCACATAAGTTGTAGTTTTATATTTTGTGACTTACAATTGCACTCTGTGTTGACAAATAGCTGAAGGGAAAGTAAGTGCTAAAGGTGTTAGGGATGTTATAATATTATACTATGCTTCATGAGTTTAGTTTCAGAATGCTAATAAAGATGAAAAAAATCTGCCAGGAATCTTTTGAAACCAAATTAATTAACAGTACGCTCTGACATAGGCTGGGGGTAGAGTCTTTGTAAGAATGTCTGTAGGATAGTGTTTACTGGTACTAAATGTTACAAGGTTGAAAGATACATTCTTAGACCACCTGGTATGTTTTAAAATGCATTTGTCACGTATTCATGTGAAGCTCTAAGAGAGAATCATAAGGAATGAGGACATTTTTAAATACACTGATTCATTGAAAGTAATGTAACACTAAAGTCCTGCATGCATGAAATTGATAAGAAAAGGTATATATGTAGTGTTTTTTCTTTGCTCTTTGAGGCTGATTTGAAAATCTTGGCAGGCTGTCTCCCAGTGCTGTTTATGGAATAAACCAGTAAATTGCACATCCAAACGCATTATTCTTGACCCAAGACTAAAAGGTAAAACTATTTATTGTTTATTTCTGAACTTTAACAGACTCATTATTGCATGGCCCTGAAGCAAATAAACTGGATCGAGCTACTTAAATACTTAAAAAAAAACTCATAACTTATTACTGTACACAAGCTTATATAAGCTACAGAAGGATTTCCAACACTAAAAGTTACTGTGTACAACTACTGTCCAGTCAGAGACCTTTACTCAACAATAAAAGTCTGGTAATCACAAAAAAGTCTGAAACTCAGTATACTCTACAGACTAGACTGTATGACAGACCCTGGAAACTACAGACCCATAAGTCTCACTAGTCCTATATGTAAAGTAATGGAAAGAGTTATCATGGAGATGATCAACAGAGATGTAGTAAGCCTCCAGACACTGGACTCAACCCATTTTAATTTTGTCAATGGCAGATCATGCCTACTCAACCTGGTGGACTTCTTTGAGAAGGTTACCAAAACAATGGATGAGGTCAAAATCATTCACACTGCCTACCTTGACCTGGCCAAAGCATTTGACACAATACCCCCTCAGGCATTGCTGACAAACTCAAGAGGTTAAGTACAAATCCGTATGTCACCCAGTGGATAGCCAACTGGTTCACAGACAGGACTCAAGAAGTTAGAACTACCGAGTCCACTTCTACAAAGAGGCCAGTCACAAGTGGAGTCTCTCAGGCATCAGTCCTTCAACTGCTCCTTTTTGGCATTTACTTCTCAGAAGTCAAGGCCAATGTCAGTGGTCTCTGGCTGACTAAATTTGCAGATGATTGCAACTTAGAAGCTATCATTGAATCTCACACTGACACAAATGTTCTCCAGGAGGGGCTGACACAGACAAACAACTAATGTCAGAACCATGGACTAAGACCAAATGCCAAGAAATGCATAATAGTATCCTTTGGGGAGTCATTCATCCTTGGTAACTATCATATTAACAACACATCCCTTAGAGATGAGCCAGTAGTCAGGGACTTAGGGACACACACAGATAGTAATCTAGCCTTTGATCATCATGTATGTACAGTAGTGAGGACATCATTGTATATTGAGCAACTTATAAACAAATGTATGGCATCTAAATCCAAGAAAGTCATTGTCCCACTGTATGTGGCATTCATTAGACCAGGCATTGAGTACAATTTCCCTTTGGTATGTACCTAACCGGGCATATACAGCAATTGGATCATCTACAGAGGTTTCTCACTAAAAGAATACAGGGCATAAGTAATATGTCCTATGCAGACTACGTCAAGGTCCTATCCCTGCATTCTGTCTCCTACAGGCCCTGGAGAGGAGATCTATGCCTGACATACAGGGCATTGTCAGACCTCACTCTGATGGACATCCTGCATATCCAGAAAAGACACAGTACCAGAATTGCCTGTTTTAAAGACTTAAACATAGCATGTGATATAAATAGGACCTGCTGGAGAGATAGGTATGTATCCCAGAGACTACCCCATCTATGGAACAGGCTCCCCACCCATGTTGAAGCAGAGTTCCTCCCTAACCCAATTCAAGTGCAATTTGGACAATTGGATGGGAAACCAGAAATTCATCCCTGGCCTGGCACCTATGTCTCTAATGGTAACAGGTAACCTGTAAATGATTCATCTCACAGCTCCATGTTTACACTTAACAAGGGTATCAGAACTAGTCAGAGATTTGGGATGCATGGCTAGCCCTAAAAAGGCCCTTGTGGTCATTAGCCTAGTAAAAACCTATGAACCTATGAATGCATGAACCCTTATTTCAAACCTAAACTCTAAAATACCATCTCAACATACCTAAAGCAGACTACGAATCTTTCTACCTTCAATCATTTACTAAAACAACACCTAAACCACATGTGGCTGTACACATGTTCCTCAGCCGTATAACTCCATTTTCATTTTTTCAGCTCATACCCCTAATATCCTTTTATAACCTCTATAACCATCTATAAGGCAAGGCTTTCTACCACTCCTAACCAATAACCTCACTATATTGATCCCCAGTTTACATTTCAGTTTCTTTCTGACCATTCCACTTTATCTATCTCCTTCAAATGCTTTCCAACATGACTTATAACTAGTTTCTATGTGAATATGTACCTTAGCATTCTTAACCCCACTATCCTTGACTCATCAGCTATATAATGCCTCTTTCCCTCTAGCTTTAATTATTATGCACCTCTCAACTAATACCTCATTTTCCTTAGCTCAGTTTTATATATCCCTAACAGTGTATTGTGACCCTCTTTATCCATGTCTTCTAGTTTTATCTATTATCTACCTTCTGACTAATATTTTAACTCCTTACTTTATTTTTATTTATTCCTAAAATTTATACTGTTACTCTCCTTTCCCATGCCTTATAAATCATATCTAATATATTACATATTATACCATGACCCCCCCAAAATGTGCACGCTGATTGGCCAGCGTGCCTGTTGTAAATCGAGTTATACTAATGGAAAAAGGTCCGGTCGCCCGGACTTTTTTCCATTAGTATAACTCGTTTTTTTAAAACACTGTCTCGCTATGTTAAACCCATTTAACATAGCGAGACAGTGTTTTAAAAAAAAGCAATGGAGAAAGCAAGATCTCTGTTGCTTTTTTTAGTGTTTCGCTATGTTAAATGAGTTTAACATAGCAAGACAGTTTTAAAATAAGCAACGGACATCTCCATTGCTTATTTTAAAACTGTCTCGCTATGTTAAACTCATTTAACATAGTGAACACTAAAAAAGCAACGGAGATCTTGCTTTCTCCATTGCTTTTGCTCACAGCTCTGATGTACCGCGCAGGCGCAGTACATCAGAACTGCCGCTGATGCCAGACATCTGCGGAAGGGCAGCAAACAGGCATTATACTATGCCATTATTTAAGAAAAGTAAAAGTTTCTTTTCTTAAATAATGTCATATAATAGCAATAACCACTTCTGGGTGGTAATGCTAAATTTACCCATGGTTGGCTTTGTTTGGTCCTCGCCCTCGGGACCAAACCACGCCAACCGTGGGTAAATTTAGCATTACCCACACCCAGGCGTGGGTTATTGCTATATGAACTGTTGTATACTACATATTTTATACTTCAGATTTAATATCATGTATAATGTCACCACAGAAGAAATACTCATTTTATCTTTGTATAGTGTCAATACAGAACAATTACCTGATAGTATCTAGATGTCTTAAAAACGTTCTATGTAATATACCTTTCAAAAATACTTTGTTCTGTCATGAATAAAATAAATGTTTTTGGTGAAGCTTTTCTCCCCATGCCTTTGCTGAAAATGAACTATGTTCAGGTGAACTTTCCCAGTCAACAAAGAAAATAATTAAAAAAGTAGTAAATAAATAAGTTTGGCATCTGGTTTGCCCTGAATGTTTTAGTTCATGGGGGAGATTTAGATCTTGGTCACAGTATGTAAATTTGGTAGAAGACTGGGGTGGGAGGGTCAGTGGGAGAACTGCTGTGTCAGAGCTCAGGAAAGAGCAGTTGGTGGTTTCTAAAGAAGGAAATGCCTACTGGAATGCATGTTGAGATGGGCTGGTTGCATAATTAGTTGGATGACATCAAGGTTGACTAGGAATTCAGGCATGTCATTTGCATAGGGGCCTAGTCATTTACAGATAAAAATCTCCTACATTTTTCACAACATTTTTCTTAGGAACTGCTGGAGCAATATCAAGAATGAGGGGTTTGATTTTGGTAATGGAGAAGTGTGTGTGAGTGTGTGTTGAGGGGGGAGTTGAGTTGTGCTACAGCTGCAAACAGTGAAGTATAGTAATGTGAGGGAGATTGCACTAAACTACAGACTCTAAGTCACATGAGGCATTTTATTGTGCAACAGCTTTGAATCTCTGGTGTGATTTATAACATAGTAGAGCACATTCCTCTGCACTGTTGTCTGGCCTTGCATCATATTTGCAATTATAGCATGTTAGTAGGTGATAAAAGTTAGGCCAGCTGACTTTAGGCCAGTATTCGGTAATGTTATCAATGTCTCATGATTATGATTATGTTTAAAGGAAGGAACATATTTTTTTAATGCTATGAAAATTTAGTAGGGTACAGAACATGCTTGATTAAATGTTGTAGTTTTAAATGTGGACTAGGTGTGGTGGTCCAGGATTCATTTTTGCACTGTTTCCTAAAAAGAGAATCAATATTTATGGTAACGATGTATACATTTGACTGATAACAGCATAGCATTAAGAGACAGAGACATATACTCTGATAAATTCTCAAGAATTAAGGGTCACAGCTGCCTGTGGTGGTATCATGCTAAAGTGAAGTGACCACTGCCAGTGTTCACTGTGTTTTTGCTTGTGGTGTTGGGGGTTTTAATCTAGTCTTAGACAGGAACTGGTAGAATTACAGGACTGAGTAAGTGCTCCCGGAAGAGGTCTCCCATGTGCTAAGCCTCAAGAACAGCATTGTGCATGACCTGGATGATGTCCTTCACCAGGAGTAACAGGCCATTGGCCTAAATTTGACATTGATTCAATCTGTACAGTTTTACCTTTGATGACCTGTACACAACCAGCTTTGAAAACCATTGACTGCATGGCCTGTGGAAGCAGGTAAGATGGAGGTTTCATTGTGTCTTATGCATGCAGCTACAGACACAAGAAGTTTTAAAAACACCTCAAGTGTTCGCCTTTTGTAGTTTATAGTAAGTGCATAATAGCCATGAGACCATTTAAAACACAGACTCTGGGTTCAAAGAATAGACAAAAGGCCCATTCCAGCAATCAAGTAATTTTTCTGAAGTTATGCATTGAATTGTTCTGTCTTACATTCAGTGACAATTTGTTTTTTAGACTTATTCTTCTTCTTTCGGCTTTTCCCGGTTAAGGGTCACCACAGCGGATCCCCTGTCCGCTCATGACTGGCAGTGGAGTTTTACAGTATCGAGTTGCTAGCCTGGTGCCCAACCTTCCACAGAAGGCACACACATGCACACACTTACACCTAGGGTCAGTTTAGAGTGTCCAATCCACCTACAGCATGTCTTTGGGATGTGGGAGGAAACCGGAGCACCCGGAGGAAACCTACGCAACCACAGGGAGGACATGCAGACTCTGCACAGAAGGCACCCCAGCAAAGAATCGAACCAGAGAACCTCTTGCTGTGAGGCAGCAATGCTAAGCGCTGCACCATCGTGGCCACCCAAAATTGTTCTATAGACTAAACATAAATTTGCCTTTAATGAAGTTCTACAGTTATCCATCTTAAAGACAAACAGACTCCCCTCAAAGACAAATTTATTTGAAGACCTATCTTCCATTAAACCCCTGAATTCCACATTGTATTAGGCCATGAATGCCAGGCATAATTTGTCCCTTACTTGATTATAACAGATAAGATTATAGCCCAAGAAACTTAGGTCTGATACAGCAGCTGAACTGCTTATAAGCTGTAATTCTTTTGCTTAATTATCTTTGTATATTGCACAAAATCAACAAATCACACCTACTATAGTGAAAAAAGAGGGACTTATTTCTTTATTGGTTTATTTTTTATTTATTGACATTTGATTACTGAGGCAAAAAAAAAAAAAAACGACTGGGTAACTTGTGATTTTCAGCAGAGACCAGGGAAAAAAATCTCCAAAGTACTATAAAACTATTTTAAGAACAATCATTCTACAATCTTCAAAAATAATACAAAAACATCTGCAGTTTTAATAAATTATACCAACTTAGACATAATGTGACAACACTGGTTAGAAACAGATACGACTTATATGACAATGATTTAATATTTAGAGAATTTTTTGCCAGTGTAGAGAAATTAGAGGTAAGTTAGTATAGCATAAACAGGAGTTGCAGTTTTACTCTGATACTCATTGGACAAAAGAAACAAAAAGCTTCACCACAGTTATGCATGTCCATGTAAATAATTTCTTAAGATGAGCCCAATAATATACATTGCTTTACTATTGACTGACTGGGATGGGATTTAATGTATCACTTATTCTTATGCCAACATCTTTATATTCTTTTAGTACTCTTAGCTCTAAATTACCTTTGCAGATTTTCAACATGAGAGATTTCCTGAAATAGAAAGCTCCACCTTTCTGCTGATTTATGTTTAGCCTTATGTTCCTTAAACAACAATGGACCTTACTTAGGAAATTGTTAATGGCATAGTCATCATCATTACTGGTAATTAGGATGATATCCAGTATGATAAATACATTGGAATGAAAATGATTACACCATTAAGTAGGACTGATCTAAACACAGACTATTGTGGGACACCAGCACTAACATTGGTCAGATATATTAACTTTTGTCCACTGCCGTCTGTTGCTCAGTCAAATGGCCACCCATTTCATAACATAAAGATTTATTGAGAGTTGTTTCTTAGAATCAATAATTCCATGATGTGGAAAATTACCCAAGCTGCTAGATCAAGGTAAACAACTGATGCAATCATCTCTAAACCCATAACCCTATTACTGAGTCATAAAAATCAACTAAGTTGGAAAATACATACCTTCCCTTGGTAAACCAGTCTTGCAACAAGTCACACATTGGCTGAATTTTACCATCAGGTTCTATGATTGACAAAACACATCTTTCAAAATTCTTACATAATTTTACATTTACAATGTCTTAATTGATAAAAAAGTGTATAGCCACAATCAAAAAGGTATTTTCCAGGTGAACTGCTGAATCTTTATTTAAGTTTGATATTTTGCTGTGAGAGTAAGTTATATTACTTCAGATGTACTCTCAGTATATGTCAGTGTTCAATCCAGCTTTAGAATTGCATGAATTTGCAAAAGAAAGTACATAAAATAATACACTCTGACCAGGAGACTGTTTCAACAGGTAACAACCTGCAATATAAACAACTCCTGGAGTGTTTTGTGCAACTTGACTGACCTACAAGAAATCCTCTAAAAGTGTGAACATCTCTATATCAGTCTTTAGAAAGTGGTCTTTCTGCCACAACTGCACAAGCACTGGTATGATAGCAGTAAATAGCTCCAGTGTGACTACTTTTCACAAACTGATGCAGGGAAATCTTCTTGGGCTTAACTTATTTACCAGAGAATAGTTCATTTGAGCAAATATCACCATTGGCACACTCCTTGATTTAAAAGGAGTCTGAGTCACTTTCATATGTTGTTAGTATCAGATGCTTTTATTTGTCTAGATGGTTTTATACCTTTTGCTTCACTGTCAAATATTTTATATGTAATGTGGACACCAAACGTATGCTCCAGTATCTCTGAGGTAATCAACAGGTTACGGCAACATGCAGAAAATAGTTAAAACAGTCTCAGTGGCATCTGTAACAGCAAAATAAGGCAATGTGGTATCTAAATAACATAGCTGCATGTAAATCAACTATTTCTGAAACAGACTGCCTTCAGCATTCATTTTATTTCATCATCCCTCTCTTTTTCAGCTTCAAGCTGAAGATTATATAATTGCACAGTATTAACAAAGGCATCTTTCTACATATCCTCAGTGTATGAAATTTTGAGAAAACATTATACTTCTTTAAGTTGGTATATTTGGTTGTTTTTAGGTGCATCACCTAAGTCATCTTGAACCATACGAACAATTAAAGTTTGATTTAGTTGCATTTTGAACAAATAAAGCTCCATGCTCTACAAAGAATTATGATTGGGTCTCTGATCATAAATCTTTATTATGTGTTCATGACATGGATGTCAATCTTTATCACTCAACACTCTTGAGGTGAATTTCTTAGCATCTATATCTCAAAAACATAAGCTCATAATCCCGTTACCTGCTTTGCATGAGAAATGTGCTTATCACATTTGTCTTATTTCCAAATTCAAAGCATAATATCATGCTTCATATACTACAATGTGCTTGTTTCACCTTCTGATTACATTAAATTACAAGAGTATACACAAGGGTTCCTCATTCACTGTTCATCATTTTCTTACTCAGTCTTCAATTTACCATTGCACTCTTTCTTTTATAGATTCTCATTTCTACAATTACATTAATCAAGGTAAGTATATCCTTGGTAAGCTCTTTAACATGCTTAACATATAGCTGGATTGTACCCAGGTTTTTTTGTGTGTGTGTGTGTGTGTGTGTGTGTGTGTGTGTGTGTGTGTGTGTGTGTGTGTGTGTGTGTGTGTGTGTGTGTGTGTGAGTGCATATATATGTTGCTTTTTGTTTATTTATTACTGCTCAATGGATGAAAATCAGTCCCCTGGATTCACGAAGCTCCATGCAAGAATAAGGCTATTTTTGTATGGAGTGGTTCGTTTCTGTTTAGGATAGCAGCGTGCCTTGCATATGCGTGAAGGTGTGCTGCTATCTAAACTAAGCATTCACAAACCAGGAATGAGTGCAGGGGGCATGTGTCAGCAGTCGCAGCACCTGAACCACACCCCCTTTGCTCTGAAAGTGCCGTACAGCACTTTCTGACACAGACGAGTGTAAAACTATATAATTGTAGAGCCTGGCTCTAATATTATACAGTAAACATGTGTCCACAGACACTAAAATGTAAATAGCTAACATTTCAGTGTCCACAGGCACCGAAAAAAAAAAAACAAGCACCTATATTAGGCAGCAGCCTTCAAGTGCATACCCACAAATGTATGCACCCTTGCCCTACATGCATGGAAGCAGTAGGGCAAGAGGAAAGGAGTAAAAAGTAAAAAAAATGGAATAATATGTTTTTTCAGGAAGTAAATCCAAAGTTTAAGCACCGTGCAGCTTGTTTGCATGGCACACCGCTATGCTTAGCTTGGATGAAAATAATAGACAAGTGCTATTGTGATAGAAAATATCATCAAGCTGCTGTTACATAGTGCTACTGCCATGGTATAGAACATACTCGGTTCAAATCCCCCTCTGCCCATTTATTTAATAAACTTTTAAGGAATTTGAATGATAGATGTCAATCATATGTCTCATGTATAGCACAGTACGGGTGGGAATATGTAAAATATAAATGTAAAAACAATTTATAAATTTAATGAAAACAAAATGGATTTAAGCAATGCTTTGCTAGTGTAAGCATTGCTTACCTACATTCAGCTCTGCTTAGCTGGTGTAAGCATTGCTATGTGGATTTGCACGGAGCTAAGCATAGTGCAGCATATTAAAACTGGCCAATCACGAAAAAGTGCAGGAAAACAGCCTTATTTAAACCACACAGGTGGGAATATAGCCATAACCTTTTGGGATTACACACAGCAGGACTGAAATGGCCGGTGTCAGAGAAGGTGTGCACTTCTGAGCGCAATGTTGGTGTACCCAGGAGTCCAGGTTCATGGTTGGGCTCCTAGCTAAAAACCATGATGGCAGGCTGCTGCAGGGGCAGTACCAGAGCTCGCAGTACAAAGTTGACACCTGGGACCAGCTTGAACATGATCTCACCAGTGCCACTGGCATACCCTGGACTTCTGAGCAGGTATGTCATCACCATAATGACCTGAAGTGGAGGAGGGGTGCACTCTTAAACCAGTGGATCCAAGAAACCCGAGCGCAGGATGTCCCACCTATCTGTAAGTATGCAGTCTTATGTATCTTTAAGTATGGAAAATGTTCAACTCGTGACTGTGCAGGTGTGATTAATGTGTGATGTCTCCCCATACAGCTGCTGCAGAGAGGTCCCAGAATGTGCAGGCTCATGCACAGCGACTCACCAGGTAGCAGTAGCAGTATGGTGAATACAGTATACCCCCTACTATTAGCAGTAAGAAATCAAAATTATAGTAATAGTAGTACTGCTTGTATATATAATTGTGCGGTAAAAGTCAGGAATAAATGCCTGTGTCAGGCTGCCAGTGTTACACTGGAGTTTTCCCAGCTACTGTGTAAGACAGATATCAGTAGCAAACAAGGTACAATATGAGGAAAGGAATATTAGAATATGTATGAGTGTGTCTGAGTGAACCTGCCAAGAAAGTGCCATGTCATTTCTACTGTAACAGTTAGAAATAAAAAGCATTCCCCTGTGCATATCATGCAGGAATAGTAACTGTGGAGTTCTGAGTCGTACACAGATATGTATGTCAAAACTAATAAAGATGATTCCAAACACTGATGTGTGTCATCTCACATGCACCTGATAAATAGAAATGTGCATGTCCTGCAGAATGCATTAAGTGAGGTGAACTGATGTAGCACTGCTTGTCTGCATACTTAAGAATGGGCATGTCAACTAACTGGAAAAAAAAAAAACAACAGTACATATTCCCATCAGAATGTGTCCTTGTTTGTCTGCCATCATTGTCCTGTGTTAACCTTTCCATTTCAGCAGTATGTAGCTGTGAATGTACTAAGAAAAGTATAAGGATAACAGGTGCAGACCTAAAACCTACACTGTGTATTCAGGAATCTAAATTGCAGTATGTAGTTGTAAAACAGTCAAATGTGCAATCCAGCTAATGTGCACATGTTTTGCAAACAGTGACACCAATATCTGCTGTGTATGCATAAAATGTACTGAAAATGGGAAACAAATAATGCAACATGTGATAATAAAAGTACTGTGCACAAAATGTGTATGGAATAGAAATGTCACAAACACAATATGTAGTAGCTCAGTCTGATAAGAACTAGGCCTATAGTTCAATTTTGCACACACAGCATGGTTCAAATCCAGGGATCACCACTAACATCACAGTCTGGTTCTACAGTTTTAAAATGCAATCTGAATAGAAAAAATAATGTACTGCAACACATGCATTTCCCATACAGGGCACACAGGTAAAGCAATCTGAATAGAAATACTAGTATGATATGTATAACTATGAAAGGTGTACATTTGCTGTGTTGACCAGCCCCAGTCCTACAAATAGATGCAAGCTAGACATCCACACTCTGCAGTCTGGACCAGACAAGCCCCTCAGGTGTCACGCTGTCACAGGTAGTTTCCCCAGTTGACAAGAAACCTGCACACAGAGAATTTCCCAGTAGATGTATGTGAAAGACACAACACACACTCCAGGGCCTGCAACTAATATGTGAATCTGAAATATGTGTAGGAACAGCAATTTAATGTGCACACAGTTCATCTGGACAGGCCCATAGGTAAAGAAATCAGTATAGAATCAGGTCTGATGTGTACAATAAAATAAGGGTACAATTGCTCTGTTGATATCTATAGCTGTTGGTGTGCTGTAGCAGCCCCATGCCCCAGGTAGAAGGTAAGTGTGGTCAGAATGCAGGGTAGTGAACAGTAGTGTACTGAGAAATATACTTGATAGCAGTTGTCAATTGAATCTGTTCTCTTCCCCCACCATTCAACTGATCCAATCATCACACTGAAACCAACATGGGGATGTTCCTAAACAAACCTCTATTATTGGGACTGTTGTTCCATTTGGTTTATCATTGTTTAAACTGTGTTCATACTAATATCCCCTGTTGAATAATCATTGTATCGCCTGCCTGACGTACTACTAACTGGCATGCTGTTGCAACCCTGAATGCCATTCCATATATGCATGGATTCTATTTGCTATGGCACTGTTATAATTGCACTGTTTTGGATTAGTGGGAATATCCATGCATGTTATTTTGACTAATTTTGTAATTTGCTGTGCATGACTAACCAATATTCATTGTTAATTTCCACACCATAGCACATATGGCAAGGCAGATTCCAACGGATCCAGCTCTCTCACCCCACCTGGCAGAGGCACCGGGTCCCAGCAAGTCTGGGACCCAACCCAGACCTCCCTCATCTGCTGGTCCTGCACCACCCTTTGGTGGAACCACTGCAGGGGATGGGGCTCCACCCCTGCAAGTGGGCAAGGTGAGGATATTGTCACCCGGGACGAGGTCTGTGGCATGGTGCGCAGTGTCCTCCAGATGGAGCTGGATGACCGCCTGTTCCAGGTGGTGGGCAGG
>NC_056731.1:1051394273-1051401773 GCF_019279795.1 Protopterus annectens | reverse complement strand
GAGAAGAATAGTAGGTATATTTGGGGAGGTACACTGGGTTGGAAAACAGACAAAACAGCATACAGGGGCAGTATATGACACATGTGGTAGGTAATCACCTTAGATAGGGAGTGGTGTTTGGAGTGTGGAAGCCCATGAGCCCTCATATGGAAACAATGGAACCAAGTTCCCCACCCATGGGCAATCACAACTGCACCTTCACAGCCCTGAAGGTGCCTGGGCTGGAGGCTGAGCTGCAGGAGCATGCGGACCCTGTGATTGTGTACTGAGGGCCTCAAGGTGGTTTAGCACATCCCCCAAGTCTCTGAGGAGCTCCCTATGCACCAGACCCTGGACCTGACTTTGGGTGACAGGATCCTGTCTGTGTGTGCCATGTGAACACAATCCCCTGAAGAGTTCCACCTGAAGGTACTGCAGGACCAGCAGACGATGAGGTCCTTTTGTGGGTCCCAGATGTGCTGTGGCCTGCTAATATCACCAGATGAGGTGTGAGAGGTGGTTTTGCTTGGAACTGTCTTCCCAAACATTCTATTGTGCCACAGTTATAGAACATATGTGGGTAGTATTAGTCCACACATTCCAGGATAATGTCTAACAGCATGCATAGATATCCCTATTAACACAAAACACTAGATTTGGAGCAGTCACATAGTAAACAGAACACATGCATATATGGAACCATAGTGGACCTTACAATGGCATGCACATGACAATGTTCGCAACAGGCCACCAATTATAGTGTTTCAACATGAAACATGACTACAAACACATTGCAGAAATTGTTGTACAATGCGATATATGTCCCAACAGTAGATTTGCTGTAAACATACCCGTTGAGTTGTGTGTTCAGATTATTGTTGCAGATATGGTGGGAGAGGGCAGAGATGTGTATTAACAACTATTATATCCTTGCAGTATGAGGTCCTCAGACTTTTTTTCCTCATTATGTCTTTCAGGCACCATGTCATGGGAGCGCTTGCCGGTGTACTCCCCCCAGGAGAATTAGGTGATTATACAACATCTGGTGCAGCACTACCACACTCTGTTTGGATGTACAGTCAGTGATTTGCAGGACAGGACTGCCATGTGGAATGAGCTCATCCACAGGGTAAATGATATCAGCCTGCATAACTGCAGTTATGAGCAGGTTCAACATTGGTGCACTGACCTACTCCACCATACCCTTCACCATGCTGCTGCAGTTAGCAGGGACCAGCTAGCTACAGGGGGGACATACCATCCAGCCCCCACAGCATATGCTGAGGAGCTCCTCCCCAGCCTCGGGGCACTTGCCTGCCTGCAAACACAAGATCCTGTGGAGAGCATTGTGGAGGTGGGTGCTACCCATACAATGGATGAGGAGCATGCAGGTTAGGCCACAGGGCACATCAGTAGACCACTGTTGCTTATCCATCTGCATCTGTAGAGTTTAATCATGTGTATGTGAGCTAAGATATATATGGTCTGTTGCTGTGTTGTAGTAATAAACAGATGTGCATAATCTGCAGTATTGTGGGTTTGTACTATTGATGAACTGTAATGCTGCTCCTACCCTGTAACAATGCCAC
Organism: Protopterus annectens; assembly: GCF_019279795.1. Classification (NCBI taxonomy): domain Eukaryota; kingdom Metazoa; phylum Chordata; order Ceratodontiformes; family Protopteridae; genus Protopterus; species Protopterus annectens. Next base: position 1,051,400,205 of record NC_056731.1, on the reverse strand, counting down.
CGGTGTGGCTGCTGACATCACATATCTCACACAACTATGTACGTCCCTCTGGTATACCTCTGGGGCTGCAGCCTGTAGCTGGTGAGTATGGTGCTGTTTGTTCAGGTTTGCCAATACAATGGCCATGCTATGGCCATGGTATTTGCCATGCACACATTTGACACACCTACCCATAATGCATGCTGTACATGTTCACTTATTGTTCCTATTAACTGCACTGCATCACAGTGGTTACTATGGTGGCATATCTGAAGGGTATGTAATAGTCCTGCAATATAACTAACAACCTGTCATTGCAAGATGTGTGCACAGAGATGAACATAATGGTGGGACAAATGGCATACAGTAGGAATATGTCTGAAACATCACCCTTATATAGTGCTACAATAGTGTATATACCACTATTACAATGGCAACTGTTACAGATCTACACAATGGCATATTACAATACCGCATTTCACAACCCTTACAACCTGCAATGTGGTCCTAACATGAGCAATGAATGTGTAATATGGAATCCTATGTTAGGGAAGCAAATATGGGGAATACATACCTTAACAAACACTGGAAGCATATGCATGCATACACTCCAAACAACATATTGTGGAAGCAGCTTTTGAGGTACTGACAGCATTCACTCTTCATGAGTATGGACCTTCCAGCAAGTACAGGTCCTCAATGTCACATCAAGAAATGGTCTGCTGTCCAAGATGTTTGTCCATCAAATGTGCCCACTTACCTGCAACAGTGGCAGCCATGGCTTGCACACATCTTACAAGCCATGGAATGGATCCCATACCAAACAGGTAGCATGCAGGAGTGGGACATGTAGCTTTACCTCACCATTGCATATACCATGGCAAACAGTGCAGACAGTCATGTATGTCACAAGGATGTATTGGACAAAATTAATGAAGGAAATAAACAGATGTCATCCAAGACAGATGATGACAGATGTTGCAAACTGGTGATGCAGGCTGCCTAGTAACATGACGCAACACTGAGGGAGTTGCAGAAATGTCTAGCAAGTACTGGCTGTGCAGTACCTGTGTCGACAATCACCTGGACTCTGCATAAGTGTGGCCATGGGTTAGGGTAATCAGATGGGGCAGTTGTTCCACAGGAAACATCAGCCAGGGCTCTCTACAGGTAGCATATGCATAACATCAAAAGTCCCCCAAAGACATGTGTTGCAATGTGTACTGGTGTACCAAGACCAAGTTGGAAACCTACAGACAGTATCAATTAAGATACATGTGCTGCACAACCAACACCTCACCCCACCTCAGGCCCACCATCCCCATCTATACCTTGCTGGTGCCAGTGTACACCTGTATGTTTGCCACTTATTAGCAGGGACTAGACTGGTACACATGGTGTTCAGACTTTGGGACACTGCAAAATGACACACATGTGTAGCCCATAGTTGTCAACCATCTGCAAAAAGGCTGAGGATGGGGAGGGGGTGTCATCTTGAAGCACGACAGTGAACTGAAGCAGACATCCAAAGCTCACTAAGAATGGCTGTATCTGCGCACAGACAAGGTCATAAATTGTGGCAGACATAACCCTGACTCCACAGCAATAGTGACAGCACTGTGTGACCTCCAAGGGCTGTGCACATGAGTTGACCTTGCAATCATGCAGAGTTGGGGAGCATTTGTAGGGCAGAGTGACCAAATACTGGTAAATGCAGATGACCCATGCTAGTATACCACTTACAGGAATAGTGACTGATGTAGTACACTTAACAGTTGGTGCAATAAACCATCATGATAAGGGTGTGCACACATATGCACCCACAAATTGTATGCATCTCAATCAGCATCTGCACAACTAACACATTTGTTTGATACTGCATTTGATTGCACAGGTCCTATATCACATATCAGGTTCAGGTAATGTTGACATATGCAGTAATGTGTGCCCCCATGGCATATCAAAGAAGAGGGTGCCATGTCAATAAGGGTGTGTACACTCTCCATAGCCACAGTAAGGTCTAAAGGTTGTCAGTGTTATTGTATTTTATTGGCCATACATGCATCATTGATGATGAGATCTGTAAATCAAACATCAGGCAGTCACAAATGATATCTGTCCATTTTCCATTCCAGGTATGTGTCAGAACAACACATAGCAGCTGTGAGCAGCAGAGTAAACATAACTGACACACATATACACATTCAGCAATGGTGTGTAAACCTATGAGGTATGGTGCATAGTACATGCCAGGGTGCTGAACAGGTGCACAGCAATACTGTGTACATGGGTGCAGTGTGTTCCAGAGGAAGGGACATCACCTACTAACACAACCCATGCATCACAGAGTTGTATAATGTTGGTAACAGGGAATGACTATAGCTGCACTGCATGCTGTTGAGTGCCATATGTCATGCATGTTGACAGATGGGTAATGAGAGGTCTGTGTGCAATATCTTTGTGCAACCGAACCTGTAAGTGTGTGTGTGTGTGTGTGTGTGTGTGTGTGTGTGTGTGTGTGTGTGTATACTATTAAGCAATGACTTACAGGGCTTAAAGTGTGTTTCCTGCTTTCCTCTCACAGATGGTGAGGTGGGTCAAGGTCCCTCCTGCAGGCAAACCGATGTTAGTGTCCATACAGACACTGAAAATGATGTGTGTTGAGGCACAGGCAGGGTTGTCAGGGGCTGAAGCTGCACAATTATTTGATATCCCACTGTTATCCACCCCATCCCCGCACACATTCATATTGCCTATACATACCCCATCACTAGTGGCCATAGATGAGGGACAGTTGGTGAGTGGTGACATGGGACAGGACAGAGTGGTGTCTATGGCATGTGTGTCTGGACACAGCAGCCATAGCTGGATGTCCGGCAGGGTGCCACAAAGGCAGATGTACAGGGGTGCTCATAGGAGGGCTGCTGGTCATTATGCCCCTGGCAGAAGTGCCATGTCTGGTGCCATCAGATGCATGTTTAATGCCATCATGGAGGCGCAGACACATATGGAATGGTATACCAGACAGGGTCTGAGGAGGGCTACTCATTCAGCTGTTATTGACAACATCCGTGATCTTAGAAGTGCCCACCATTATTTTCCAGAAGTCATTGATAGACGGTTAGGTGAGATGGTGGGAATCCTTGACCATGGAATGTCTGTGCTTGAGCATATGGTGGGAGTGGTGCAACAACCACATGGATGTAGGCCAGCAACACCAACAGCTGGAGGTCGACATGGATGTGCAAGAAGTCAGAGTTGCTTCCGTAGTGGCAGTACCAGCCCCAGCACTGCAGGGAGGGTGCTGTGCACACCACAACACAGCAGGCCACATGCACATGGCCCTGGCTGGTCCCAAGAGGGACATAGACCCAGCAGACATATGTTATCATCAGGGGACTTGTACCTGGTGGTGCCTGTTGAACTCCTGGCAGGCACATTTCTCATTTCCATGGCCAGAGATGGTGAACTGCACACCCTGCCAGGTACAGTCTGCAGCTATCCAACAAACCCCTGTATAGGGCAGCCACATGGCAGAACTGTGTGCATGCATACACACACACACACACACACACACACACACACACACACACACACACACACACACACACACACAAACACATACAAATCACAGCTAGGGCAACCCCATACCTAAAATCACCACATCACAACAGCCCAATTAATAATTAAACCCGCTCACACACACACATATGATTTCAAATGTATGGCTCAGCCTAGGTCTCTGGCAAACCAACACACATTGATGCAGGGACAGGCTAATATGATTCTGATGCACAGGGTGACTCTACTATGGTGTGCCATTGTAATGTTGTGTAACATTTTCAGCACTAAAGTTTAATGCTTACATGTCAGGAAGTGTAGCTGTTCACCCATGATGCACTATAGCTGTTATTAACACTGAGTGATTGTGGTCTCCATAATGTATCCTGTTTGTGTTGTAGGCATCCATGTGTCAGCAGGATGTTGGTCTGCTGTTGTTTCCTACAAGGGGTATGGCACTGTGGTGGCACCTTGACTGTGCCATATCCTGGGTACAGCTGAACACATGTCACAGGTCTGTAAAACAGTTACTGCATGTGCCACATGCCAGATAGGTCTAAGGGTGTATACAGATGAGTGCATGGTGGCTGATATCAGCAGCCCTTCTACAGTGGAAAATGGTAAGTGTACTGGGTGGTACGCACCACATGTTTTTGTATAACACACACAGATACTTTGGTGTTGATGCAATACACAGAGAATACTGTACACATGGATATATGTACTTGTGCAAGGAACCCATTTTAGGCTATGTAATTCCACCAAGACAGAATAGGCACAACAACACATTGGGAAATAAGCAGTTTGCTAGTTTAGTGTCATTGACTGTACTGCCAGGGTATATGTCCCCTTCCCCAATGTAGTGCAAGTCTCAACTCGGTAAACATAGGTGTGCTGGAGTGGGTGGCACAGCCCTAACCTTTGGAGGGTATGAGGTGCTGTAGAACCACAGATAGTGGGATTGACAACTACTTAACCTGTTAACATGAACTGTACAGTATTACAGCCAGCTAAGTGGGGGGATACACTCAACAATAACTGCAATAATGCTGGCTGTGTCCACAAGATCCACACCCAGCTATATATACCAACTCCAGTATCGCTGTACATCTATACATTGGGGAAGAGGGCATTTACACATCTACTACTAGTTGTGATGGAATGAATTTCCACAGGATGATACCTGTGAAATGTTAGCATTTCCCAGACAGATGACCTCCTGGAACAGTTACTGCATGTGCCACATGCCTGATAGGTCTATGTATAGTCTGCAAACTGAAGAAGATCCCTTCACATACACACACACTCTTACTTGGCAACACTGGGACTAGAACCCCTACCTAGGTATGTAGTGCTACTGATGTGTGTGGCCTTAATTGCACACACCACACAGCTTTTAGGATGAGGTGTGTTAAAGGTTACATGTTAATTGAAGAACATCACCAGGCCCTGTACAGTATGGTAATGTGGGATGTACTGGATGTTTATGAACAATATATAACATGACCTACTGTCATATACACATTGACAAACACATAACAGCCATACACACATCTGAGAGACCTGGGCTTATCAGTGCTAACCATCTTGTCAGTGTGTCTATTCTGTTACAAATAAGTTGCACATAGTACATGCATCACTGGGCTGGATAGTGTTATCACTTACCTGTATGGTTGGTGGTGACCGTAGTCCCCATATAGTGGAACATAGGACATGTACTGGGGGAACCATGGTGTAAAGACAGTATACCCAGCACCCACACCCCACAGTGGATATTGTACTCACTGAAACCCATGATAATACTCTGACATACCCACCATCACACATTGACTAGGACTGCAATACAACCCCTTGTCTATCTCAAGAGTCCTACTACAAGGATATGCATCTAATGCACATGCCACAGAGATAGTAGGGTGATGCACTGTCATGGCTTCCCTACGGTCAGCAACATCACTATCCCTAATACTGTGTGGCAAGTTGTATTGTATGAGGAGAATGTGACCTCAGAATGCTGTATCCTAAAAATATACACACTTGCACACATGCACACACTTGCCAGAACTCAGAGGGTATCCCATGCCTATCAACCCATTTGTACAACATTGTTGTGCTGGTACTGCAAGCTCCATGTAGCCCATAGGGTGAAGAGTGTAACAAAGTACATGTAATGTCCATTACAGCAGCCACATCTAACTATGGTAATGGGGGTGCGGTGGGTGGGAAGGGCCTCAGTGATTATCAACTACAGGTGTACAAACACACAGACTGTTATTCTCAGTAATGCACATGTACACATTTGTCATCGATGCAGGTGTTCATAGGTGTGTACCAGGATATTGTCCATGGAGAGATGGGAAGTGTAGGGGATGTGTGTTCATGGTATAATGCC